>NC_081565.1:3427264-3522376 GCF_022355385.1 Mustela nigripes | reverse complement strand
GGGGGGGGGGGGGGGGGGGCGGCAAGCAGCTTTGTGCCAGAGACGGGACTCGCAGCCTAACTAGTGGAACGCGCCAGGCGTCCCCTCCCCAGGCCTGTGAGGAGGGGTTACAAACACGGGCTGCAGACTGGCGGCCAGGGTTCAGGTCCCGGCTCGGCACCACGTGCCCTCTGTGACCGCCAGCCCGGAGGCACCTGTGCCCCGTTGTCTGCGCTGCAGAGTGAGAACCTCCGGGGCGTTTGCGGATTTAGGGAGATCACGAGGGAGACTCAGCCAGCGTCTGACGCCTGTGGTCCTGGCTGTCCGACGCTAGTGGGGTCTGAGAAGCTGCGAGGGGCCAAGCACATTGCTCCGCCCTCTAGCCCCATCTGCAAACCTTTTCACTGAACCTGGTGTCCTCGTGGGTTAGCTGCCATCCCAGTGTGCTCTGCAGAACTTGGAGGCCTCGAGACCGAGCTCACCTTCCAGCCAGTAGCGCACACCTAGGGACGTCCCAACTGCAGACCTGCTGCGGGCCCACGAGTCAGCGTGTAGAAGGCCAGCGGCTCACGGGGTGGGGCGGGGGTGGGCACTAGAGCTCCAACCTGCTTAGGAGAAGCGCACAGACCCACAGAGAGCAGGAGCCCTGCCAGCAGCATCCTTCAGAAACTTTCTTAATAGATGTAAAAGCCTCTCTCGATTTTTTAACTTGAACATTTTTCAAACCTACAGAAAATAGCCTCTTTCCCCTGAACTATTTGGAAGTCAAGTAGCTACATCCTTTTTGTGGCCCATTCCCCAAAGGCTCAGACTTCCAAGGCCACTGGACAGGTTTTCAGTGTCAGGAAGGAGCATCTGAGACCCTCACCCTGCCCCCGCCTCTGCTCGACTCTGCCTCAGCGCTCAGTGGCCCCAGCCCCTCATGGGCACAGGGAGTGGCCCTCTCGCCTTCAGTTCAGCAAAGGCTCTTGGTACACAGTGGCCCCAGGGATTGACTCTCCAGGGGAAGCGTGGACTCTGGGGCCTCACCCTGCCATCCCCGGACCTGGGTTACCCAGAGGTGACCAACGCACACACACCAGTAGCCCAGTGACTCTGTTGGAGTCACCCTGCAGGCCAGGCCCCCTCGCCCTCCGCGGCAGATAGGGAAGCTGCTGGAGCCTCTGCCCCAGCACAGAGCCGCTGCACTCGGAACCGCTCAGATCACTGGGGAAGACCTCCCCCGGCAACAGAAGGGCAACCAGCAGCAGCCAGAAAACCCTGGTGTAGACATAGAATGTTCTGGCTGCTAGAGGAGGGAGGTGAATCCCCCGGCCACCCACTCGTCACAGGTAGGGCCTGTGTCTGGGAAATGGGCCGGTGAATCCTGCCTGGACGGGAACCAGTTCCTCCTCGGCCCAAGGCCAGGCCTCCTGGCTTGCCTGACCTCAGAACCAGAGCGATGGGGGCAGCGGGGCCCGAGGCTGCCTAGAGAGGAAGAGCCCTTGCCCAGGAAGGACCTCGGCTCCCCGCCAAGGAGTGGGTTGAAAGTGGGTTAGCCGTCTCCCTGTTCTCAACACCTTTAATGACCTGAGAAAGGCATCCCAACTCCTGCATCCGGAACACGGTCACAGGGAGCTTTCATTCTGTTTTGGCACTTCAGCGCTTCCTCCTAGAGTCGATGTCGGGGCGTGTGGTTTGAGGTAAAGACTACATTTTCTTCTACGGATGACCCTCTCCCGGCTCCCCTGTCCCCGCCTTCCTCTGCCTTGGAAACACAGGACAATGAATCTTCAGAGGATTCTAGTGTCTTCTCCGTGCCCCGCAGTGGGTCCCGCGTGGGCCTGTGGCATCCAAGGTCAGGGAGCAGTGCTCTCTGCTTCAGGTGTTGGCGGGGCTCAGAGCCCGAGCCGGGGCAGGGGGTGCTGCCTGGCCACATTCACTGCCGGCAGAGCAAGTTCTTCACCTCGGAGCCCCCGACGGTCACGGGCAAACTGAGAACTGCAGAAGGCGCCCGGTGCGTGGGGTTTCGGGGAGCGAGTTGTGTGCAGCGAGGCCCGGCCTGCATGGCGCCCGGGACCCTCCGTCAGTGTGACTGCAGGCAGTGGCTCTGCGTTTAGACACTTCGGGGTGACCGGTCCCCGCGGCTCCGGGAGGGTGGGAGGGCTGGGGCGTGGCGGTGCCCCGAGCCCCCGCCGTGCATGCCCTCGCAGGTGCAGAGCTACACGGAGCATTACTGCAACAACTCCACGGACCGGCGGATTCTACTCATGTTCCTGGACATCTGCGCAGAGCTGAACAAGCTGTGTCAGCACTTCGAAGCCCTGCACTCTGGCACCCCGGTCACCAACAACCTGCTTGAGAAATGCAAATCCCTCGTTAGCCAGAGCAACGACCTGAGCAGCCTCAGAGCCAAGTAAGTCGCTTCTGGGCCTGTTCCAGTGGCCTGTGCGCAGGCGCAGGGGAGCGAGGCAGGCGGGGACGGGAGGGGCCCCGCAGGAGGGAGCAGGCTTCCGGGGAGAGGGCAGGTACATCCCACGGACAGAGCCTGTGGCGACCGTCCAGACCCGCTGCCCCAGTGGGAAACCCAGGCCCACCGGCTTACTGGAGGGGCCAACCCCACAGGCTGCTTTAGAGCGGGACCTGAGCCCTCTCCCTGGACCTGGCACTGGGCGAAGGGAAGGGGGTTGCAGGGCCCAAGTTTCCCAGAAGCCCACTGAGAAGCCCCAACTAAGGCAGTGTGTGCGGCTCCGACTCCATGCCCTGGCGGCCCTCAGCCCAGGGCGCCCTGCTCTGGAGCACACTGTTGAGTTATCGGGCTGGAGAGGAGGCGGCGGGACGAACCAGCACGTTTTGGAGCAGTTACGGGTTTGAGTCCTGCCCCTCGCGGCCGGATCAGCTGGGGCTCCTGGGCCACGAGCCCGCCGAACCACACGGTTCGGTAAAGACTGCGGCCAGGCCTGCACGGCTTGAAGCCTCCCCCGGGGACTGTGAGGGGCGTCCAGGACCAGAACCTGCCCCGGTCTGCACGGAGCCCCTCCTGCCGCTCCGCAGGTACCCGCACGACGTGGTGAACCACCTGAGCTGCGACGAGGCCAGAAACCACTACGGAGGCATCGTCAGCCTCATCCCCATCGTCCTGGACTTAATGAAAGAGTGGGTCGCCCACTCGGAGAAGCTGCCCCGCAAAGCCCTACAGCACGTGAGTGAGACCCGGGCACACCAGGAAGCCGCCGGTGCGGCCGCTCGTCCCCCCTGGACCGCAGGCTCCCAGCCTCGGTTAAGAAAGCACAAATGTAGGCCACTTATAAAAGACAGCCCCAGGCCTAGGGGGAAGGACAGAGGATGTTCCAAACCTCCCTGGAGACCACCCGGCGGGAGACTCTAACTCAGAGCCGGCGACCTGGCGCGGCCCGTAGGGCGCTTGGTCACTTAATTCGGTCTCCACCGGCTGATCCTTCCTTTGGCCCCTGCACTCCCCGCCACAGATGAACCCCAGAGAGCTTGCCCAATGTACTGTCAAGAACCTCTCTCCCTCTCTTTCACTGCTAAGCTCTCCCCACCTCTGAGTGTCGGGTTCTGTGCCAGCGACAAGGACCCCACGTCCAGTGTTGTTGCAAGAGGGTGTCCCGGGGAGGCTGCAGAGAGCTGGGGCCAGCGGCCTGCCCGGGTGCTCTGGGGGTTCCCAGCCCGCACCCAGCCAGGCCTGGCCACGCTGCAGGTCCGGCTTTCGGGCTGAGCTGTCGAGCTGGAGGCCTATCGGCACCTTTCCCGCCACTGTGGCAACTGCAGGCAAGGCCCGGCTACTTGGCCTGCGGGGGCGCGGAGGGCCAGCACAGTGGCCTTCCTCGGTGTGATCAGGTCTCCGGGCCAAAACCCGAAGGGGAACGAACCTGCCTTTGCTCTCCTTTACTTGGGAGAGGGAGACCATGAGAGAAGCTGGAAGAATTCTGACTTCGTGGCTCCTGTGCAAGGACCGTGTCCTGCTGTCCACAACACAGTCTCGGCCCCGACGTTCTAAAATGTGTCTCTGGCTTCTGAGCTTGCTGGAAGTGCTGGCTGACTGTCGGCTTTTCCCTTCGCAGGGGGCGACCTAGCTTCTGTATTCTTGCTTCCTCGGGGGCGACCGACAAGAATAAAAAGTGTTCTCCCACTTTTCTGCCTGGCTCGGGTTCCTGAGAATTATTCCTTACAGAGAGCAACGTTAACCCTCAGACCTCAGAGGACACTGGCCGGTGGCCTCACAAGCAACGGAAGCACGGGCTGGGAGCACCCACCGCAGACTCTTGCTCTAGGGGCTCGTGTCGAGGCCACAGCCCAGCTCCTGACTGGCCTTCCATAGCTAGAAGCTGTTCAGACAAGAATCTGAACAGACACCTGAGCTTTCCAGGTGGAATAAACACTGCCACCTCTGAGTCTTTCTCTCCGAGAGCTGCTTCTGCCATTAACACGGGCCGAGCACACCGGCTTCCGGAGCAGCTGGAAGTGGCTGCTCCAAGGAAGAGATGGAGAGGCCAGGCTGGTCGAACCATTGTCTGAGGTGGTTCCCCGCCTCCCTCCAAACCCGACAGCGTAAGGGAAGGAAGGCGGGGGGTGCCGGCTGCACTTTCCCTGGCACGCTCACAGCACGTGACCAATAAGCTCTCGATGACTTCCGTGTCACCTGGGCACCTGAAAGACCTGTATTTTTTTTTTTTTTAAGATTTTATTTATTTATTTGACAGACAGAGATCACAAGCAGGCAGAGAGGCAGGCAGAGAGACAAGAGAAGAGGAAGCAGGCTCCCTGCCAAGCAGAGAATCCGATGCGGGGCTTGATCCCAGGACCCTGAGATCATGGCCTGAGCTGAAGGCTTTTAACCCACTGAGCCGCCCAGGTGCCCCTCGAAAGGCCTGTGTTAAAGCCAATGGCCCACCAACCCATAGGGAGGCGAGTGCACTCCAAGCACGAGGCAGGACAGCAGCACGGGCCCTGCAGGCCACCCGGCTTGGAGAGCCTGGGCGGGGATAACCCAGGTCACCCCCCCATGCCACCAGACCCATCAGTGGGGGAAGGTGGGAACTGGAAGCAGAGACAGGATCTGTGGCTATGCGCCAGAGAACTGGCTGGCACAAAAAGGGTCTCAGAGAGACAAAAGGCAGATTCTACTTGCCAGCATCTCCTCCAGCCACCCGTGGTGACCAACCAAGCCAGGCCGGAGCCCTCTGCATCCGTGGGCGGGTCCCCGCTTGGCCTAGGAGCCCCTCAGAGGCCAGCGTGAGTCACTTCATGTTAACACAGCAGAGTAGTGCAAAACAATAGATTTTTATTTGTTCACAGTTAAACACAAGCAACTGCCTTGACATTTTAGAACGTTCTAAGAAGGACAGCAAACCCTCTCGATTCCAATTCCCGTTCACTAAGATTGTACCATCTTCTCTCGCGGTTCTTGCTTATGGCATCTGACGTGGATTGTTGGACATGCTTTTAAGATCAAGGCGGGAAGGTTTAAACCTTTTGACAAGAGAGGACTTTCTCAAATTTAACTAAAAGCAGTCAGTTAAAAAACCCTTTTGTTTCACTGATGGGACCCCTTTCAACCGCACGTGAGCCACATGTGGCTGATCCATGATTGAATTACAAAACTAGATTACGTCTTAACAAAATCTGTTTCTCCGTTACATACTTATTATGGTCCACAGAAGTCTCCCGAAAAGTGATCACTGATTCTTCCTCGTGCAAAACGCCTGGCCACCTCTGACCAGCCGGCGTGTCTGCGGGTGGCCTCCTGTCTGAACACTGTAGCTAGTGGGGGAAGGGAGGAGGGGTGGATCTGGGGGTGCTCAAACTCACAGGGGTCTCCTCTACAACATCTGTTCCAGTGACTCAACTAGCCTACGTCTCCCCGATGGACGATGTGGTGGCGGAGGGAAAGGGGGCAGAGGGCTCCTCTGCAGTGGCAGACCCGGGCACTCCCTACCCCTAGCAGGCTTCCCTCGTCGCTGTGGCCCCTCTTCTCAGGTGAGCGCATCCAGACCGGAGGACAGCGAGGCAAAGATGGGAACCCGCTCTCCCCGCGAACGTCAGAGCGGCACTGATGGGGACATGAGCCACATGGGGACAAGGGTCGCAGCAGCAGCCTCGAGGCCAGGCCCCGACCTACACGCGCGCTTTCACCTATCCAGACAAGCATCATCGAGGGCGACCGATGGCACCACGGCACCGGGGGTGGGGGGTGGCAGGGCGCACGTTACAGAAGTCTGGGCAGAGACAGACACAGACGTGCTGGGGCCGGAGACGTGGGTCAGTTTCTAGCAGGCACCTGGACAGTGGAAACGAGCAGAGGGAGCTGCACTGGCGGGGTCATTCCACGAGACCCTCTCGTCCCTGCAGATGTGGGCGGCATCAGGCTTGTCCCGGGACCACTCTGAGAGGGGCTGGCCTCTCCGAGAACATCCCCAGGCTGGGTGGCCCTCCAACCGGACCGTGGCTCCAGACCAAGCCTCTGCACCGCCCACGCCCTGCTCAACCCGCGTGGCTTCCTCCCCCACCACCGCCGCCTGCGCGTGGCACTTCCGCTCTCCTTCTTCCATTCCTTCTGGCTTCGAGTGGCACGTTCTAGTATTCGGTACAAACCCCACTGGCTAATCCCAGCACATGCTATATTCTCTACACAGAAACACCCACGTTTTCATTTGGAACTGGGAGTCTGAACCCCCAGGGCCCAGCTCAGGGATCCCCTCGTCGCAGCCACCATGTCAGCCAACCCCATCTACACCACGAGACTTTGGCCTCTTGTGACAAAACCACTGGAAACGGGGACAGCCCAGGTCTGGAGTTTCCTGTCCTGTCATCCTGATCTGGCCCCATAATGTGCCGGCCTCTCGGACCACAGTGGCACGGTGGGCTCGCCATCCGTGTCAGTGGTTCCCAGGTTCCCTGCTCCGAAGAGCTGGCCCCTTTCCGCCCCACACGGCATACGCATTCTGGTTCACACAGCAGCTGCCCCCACGGAGCCTGCTACAAGCCCCCAGCAGCTGGAACACTCTGCTGACCACGCTAGGAAGGCCACAGCAGCCTCAGCTGCACAGAAGCCTTTAAAACCTCCTACCCAAGAAGTGACTTGTCTCCTGCCTTTGGATTTTTCTTTCTTGTGACCAGATCTTTCTCCCAATGCTATCCTAACAATTTCTGTAGATTTTGTGGCAGAACCCTGTCAAAAGCTTTTTAAAAATCCCTCAAAGTCCTGTCTGAGAGAGGTCCGTGTGCTTCCGTCCCACAGTGGACTCGGGAATGTACTTTCTCTACGGAGAGCCCACAGCCACTCCACCCTGCTGCCCGCCATGCCCCCACCCAATCCCCACCCCCAGGATACCGTCGTGCTACTTTTGAAAACAAATTTCATGCTGCCCAAGAAGCAGACTCCAACCCCAGGGCCCGAGCTGACCTTGGTTTGTGTCGGCTGGGGATCAGAGCAGGTCCCACACACCGGCCATGTGGCTCTGGGGCAGGCAAGTCCGCCCCGAGTGGCAGGGCAGAGGCAGCCCGAGCCTGACCTGGGTCAACACCAGCTGCTGCTCGACCGTCTGGAGACCGGCTCTGCCCCGATGCTAACTGCTCTGCGCCATCCGTCCTGGCAGCTCCCAGAGCCGGCTTCCCTCCCTTGCATACCTCCGCCGTCACCCTTCCGTCCTCAAAAAGACTCGCTGTGGCGCAGTCAAGTGACCTGTTGACTCCTGGCAGGTTTATTGTTTTTAAAACCAAACTAAACCTTACTACGGACTTGAGTCCCTTGTGGCATAACACCCTAAGTGTCTAGACTGCGTACCTCAACACCCTGAGGCCTCAATCCCCCAGCCGCGGCCGAATAAAAAGCCCCCTTGGGTCCGCCACGGTCACTGAGCTGAGCAGCCACCAGGGCCCGAGGGATGTGCCAAGGGCCCTGGGCCGAGACGCCTGTCCTCGGAGCCTCCCGCGCAGGCCGCGGCCCACGCCGCCACACTGCCGCCTCACTCCCTATAGTCGTAAGATCTGCTCGGTTCTTAAAAATGTTTGTTTTTTTTTTTCTTTACATCAGCCTCTGCCTTTGCCAGTTAATCAGGGAAAAGGCTTTGATTTAAATGCCTGGTGTCTTTGTTCCACGGCACAGGTCCCTCGGGTTGGGGGAGGGTAAGCATTCTGACCTGGTTTCAGTAGGAATCCAGTTAACATTTTTTTCCTTTCTGAATTTGTTCGTGTTTGCTTTTCTAAAACTGAACTAGGAAATAGGACATGCTCAATTTCAAGCTTTCCTTTGGACAAAACTGAATTCACCATGGGCGGTTACCGCTAGACCACACAGGATGTGTGGCGGCCGCTGGCGGCGCAGGCCGGGCAGGGCCAGGCCGCTGGGCGCACCAGGAGATCCTGTCCTGATGAGATCTCGCGCTAGCGCAGTTGCGGCGACACAGCGTCTCTCATGACCTAGGCCCCTCTGGTTAGGAGTGCTAGAATATCCACTACAACCCTAAAAAGAAGAGACCTTTCCCCTCACGTGCTGAAGCGTCTGTAAGCAGTAAGATTTCGTACCATTACAGTCCATCCTTCCCCCCCGCCCCACGACTGAACCCTCGTATGCTTTTAACTAAAAGAAAAAGAGAAAAACCAAGTTCATCGGCTCTTTCCTACCAGTCTCCCCCTGCCTCAGCTGGGACACTAAGCAACAACTCTTCAGCTTCTAGCTTCTACCTCTGGAGCCTGTGTTCAGAGGCTGCGCTGGGGTCCCCTCCCCTGAGCATGTGCGGGCAGCTGGGGGTGCATGTCAGACCGCCTTTGTCAATGCTCACCGGGACTCTACCCTGGAAGGCTCGGCCACTACCAACGTGCGAAAGGGAAGCATCATCAAGCTCGCCATGGGGTTGGCCCTGGAAAGTTCGGCTGGCATGAGAAAGCTGTTACCTTTTTAGTGGTCTAGAACCAGCAACAGCAAGGCGGCTCCAGCAGCCTGAGAAGCAATGGTCATTTAAACGCTGAAGAAACTCTTTGGACCTTCAGAGCCTTTCTGCGGCAGCATCGCCGAGAAGCTGACATAAACGAGAGGCTCACGGGAACATGAATGGAGACAGGCAGACAGACCGGGGTAAGGAGTTGAACCCCGAGGCTCAGTTAGCACAGCCTTGTCCGAGGGACAGCTTCTCGTCCACAAGGGCTTCTCAGGCAACTGCTCAGCCCCCCCACCCTTGCAGGGAGAGGGTTTCACCATCCCCACGCCAGCCTGGTCGGAACGGTCCCAGCTTTCCAGCAAACACCAAGTAAGTAAGAGGTAGCGTGGAAAGAGGGACAGAGCATTCCCAGAGGGGAAGGGCAGTCTCCACGGCGCCAGCTCCAGACGCCTCTTACCAACACACGGTTTACACAGAACTTTCTAGAAAGCAGAACTGCCAAAGAACGGAAGGGCGAATAAACCACTGTTTCCCTAGAGCTGCTGCTTCAGAACCAAAAAGCAGTGACAAGGTCTCACATGACGTCAACCAGCTTCACAAGCTACCCCCCCGCGGAAAGGGACAGAACCAGACTTACCTGCAACACCAGTTACCTGGGCTAACGGAGAGCCGCCCCGTTCTCCGAGTGTCAGGAAAGGAGAGAGTGTGTGTTAGACTCAAAGATTCAATCTGGCCTCATATTGCACAGGTTCAAAGGGCGCGACCATTGCGGGGGAAGGAAGAAAATAAAGCTACTGAGGAACGCACACCGGCCCTCGGATTAGTCCACACTGCTGGGTAAACGAAACACGGGCCGGGGAGCGGGCTGAGGGGGGCATTAAGAGGCATTTCGATGCCAGATCCAAAAACCGTTCTGTGTCAAGTCAACTGTCAAAAGGACCTCCATCCCGTTGCCACCGCGTGCGCTAGCCACCCAGACCCCGGAAACAGGAAAGCCTGGGCTCGTGCATTCACACCTCCTGTTCTAAGCCCGCAACCCGCAAGTTAACACGACGGACCGTCATCCTTCGCTGTGCTCATGATGAGCCTCGTTGTAGTCCATGATGTGCAACTGTCCAACACTGTCCGGGTTCGGGGGGAGAGGGTGCGGGCCGTCAAGGTTCAGGGGGGTCTTGGCTTCCGCACCCGGGTCTCTGCCCAGTTCTGTCTTTAGCGTCTCGGAAAGGCTACTGATGGTCACGCCGTCTTCATCACACTGGCTCTCACTCTTATTACGAAATAACTCTCGTGCCTTCATGCCTAGGAAGCTTTTTGAGCTGGGGAGGGAGCCGACAGTAGTGGGGATGCTGGTGGCGGACCCTCCCATGGCAGTTTCCCACCGACTGCTGAACAGGCCTGCCCTCTGGCTGGGGGGTTTCTCTGGGGTCGAGAGCTCGCTGCCGCCGCCGCTGCCACTGCTACCTCCACCCCCTCTACTTGCGCTGCCAGCCCCGGGTCGAGGGGGCTTGGTCTCGCCGTTGTAACCAGATGCCTCTTCGTTGTGCCCTGTTACAGAATCCGGGCAGCCGTCCTTGCAACAGGCAAGCCTGTAAGAAATCCAGGGAGGAGAAGGGGGTGGTGTTGGCAGCGCCTGGGGGGATGGGAGGCGTGCGACTGCGCGGGCTCATGCAGACACCCAACTCTACGCTTTCCAGCGGGAAAACCTGAGCGTGAGGCCTCGGCAAGAGACACCGAGTCTCAACGATGGATGGGACACGGAGACACAGGTGTGGGCAATTCCTGTGACCACATCCTGCAATTCAGGGCCAAGGACAGGGAACCAGAGAGGCCACCGGGGATGGTTTCTCACGCCCTGTTCTGCTGCTGGTGGCTCAGGGACAAGGCTGCTGCTCCCACCTCTTTTGCTCCTACCTTTCTTCTGCCGCTTCGGCTGCTTCTGCCTTTTCTTCTTCAAGTTTCTTCAGGAGGCCATCCTTCTCCAACCTGCCGTATAAATCTAAGATCTCCAATTCAAACACTTGGGTGATCCTTTTCTGAGCCTCATACCTGCTCTCCGCCGCCTGCAGCTGTCCTCTGAAACACAGACCACCCCAGGATCTAGGAAGCCCCGCTCACAAAAGAAACCATCATCGCGGAAACCCGTGCCCACCGAAGTTACCTTGCCTGGACTTTGACATCTTCTAAATATTTCTTCTGTTCCAAGAGAAGGTGGTCTTTCTTGGCCAGGTGAGATTCCAGTTCCAAAATCCGTTTCTGGGAGGTATCAAGCCTCTGATTCTGCTGGAGAACGTGGCTTCTGTTTTTTTCTAGTTCTTTCCGACACGCAGCTTTCATCATCTCCACCTCCTACAAGAGGGGCTGGAGTTAGTCCCCGAGGAAACAAGCGTGCTACCTTCGTTGGGCAAAAGCAAGGCTCTGCGCACTAAGAAGGCGCTTTGGGGCACTGCTGCTGGAAATCTGAGGTCCTACAACTTGCTGCAAAGAAAGCTGGCAAGAAGTATTAATCTAGTAGTCCTTCCTTGAAATCCGCCCCTGAGGAAATCATCTGAAACATGACTAGGCATTGTGCACAAAAAGGTATCACCGTATCACGTGGTAGGAGGGCAAAAAACCGGAAGTGCTATTAAGTCTAACACCAGGAGAAGAGTGAGTTAAAATACATTTTATATCTCTAAGTTTTTAGTAAAGTTATAGTTTATGTATCAGTAAGAAAAAGATTTAAAAAATAGACTTTATATAAAAACACGTGAACGGGAGCTCAACTACATCAATGTGACATTCACGGACACCAGAGGAAGCTACCCCGATACCGCTTCTTTCAACATAGTGGGGTCGCAGCTGATGTGTCTTCCGTCAGGCTCTTCTCCCCACACACCGACTGAGAGAAAGGCTGCGGGCACAGCCCAGTGGGACAGGCTCGCTCAGGCCACGCCACACATGTGCCTCGGGCACCCTGAAGGTCTAGAGATCATGCCAGGCAGATGGCTGCCTGCCGAAAGACCAAGCCAGCTGAACCCTGAGCAACTCAACTAACTAAATAAAATCTTTAAATTAAAAAAAAAAAAAGGACAGAAAACAAGGAGCAAGGAGATGGAACTTCCATGGGGGTGTCCCTGCCTCGAAGACGACCAGTGACTGCTTTCCTGGAGTGGAACTCCACAGACTGAAACTCAGGACTGGGCACCGGATCATGGCTGTTCTAGCCGTGCCCGAGGACTCCAGACTTCAGCACAGGTGAGGTGAACCAGACTCTGTCATCAGTGACAGGAGTTCTTTATGGAGAATCAAGCCGACCACTGGACTAGGAACATCCATGCGCCTCCATGAACCCTCACAACCACCGCAGGATGTCCTACCCCACACCTACCAGCCATTCCCCAGCTGATTCTCCGGTACCGCCCTGCCTCCCCACTTGACTGAACAAGAGGAAGCCTGACTCCATGTCCGAGGGCAAATTCTGACAGGTCCAAGGCAATGACTGAGCTAGGGATGGACACAAAACACAATCCTGGCCAACAGCAAGGGTGGGAAGTCTGGTAGAGGGTTCCTGGCAACGTTTCCTCACTGACGGACCCGCAGGAAGCGACCTCTCCTCTTCCAGGGGAGACTGTGGTGTCTGACTCCCTATGACCACCATTCCTGTGGCTCAACCTTGCAACCATCGGCACAGCTAGCCAGAGGACAAGGTTGCTAAGACAGGCCAAGTGGTGCAGGAGAGTGGAAAAAACAGGACGCTTTTTTTTTTTTTAAAGTAATCTCTATGCCCCACATGGGGCTCAAACTCACAACCCCAAGATCAAGAAGCACATGCTCCTGTCCATCTGTCCATACTCTTGATCTCAAGGTTGTGAGCTCAAGCCCCACGTGGGATATAGACATCACTTAAACAGATTAAAAAACTAAAAAAAGACAAAACCTTAAAAAAAATTTTTTTAATTCTAAAAAGACAGGGGCATGCTCTACAGACCGAGCCAGTCAGGCACTCAGAACCGGGCTCTTAGATACTGTCCCTACACTGACTGGGCCAGCCCGGAACCCACTGGCTTTCAGACTTCTTGTCAAGTGAAGTAACGAACTTCTTTTTGTTAAGCTGGGTTAGGGGTGTCTTGGTTCCTGCTTACAACTGTGGACACCCCAGCTGCTACAAGTCAGGGTCATCACATCCACGTAGGGACTGTGAAACAGGGTCCAGAGAGATCAGGTGGCTGTGGGAGGTCCCAGGAGTCCAAGTGCTCCAGCCGAAGGCAACAGCACAGAGGCCAGCCCAGCTGACTTCTCTCGGCAGATGTCAGGAATGCATTTTGGTCAGCATTTTCAGAGGATCTCCTGTCTCTTAGGTCTCTTTTCCCCTTGTTCTTTTCCAAGCCCATTATACCTCGAAAATGAGTGCTAGCTGGTTTCTAGAAAGTTCCACATTTAACATCCTTCTAAAGGGAGTCTGAATCTGAGAGCTGAGAGGAGCTGCGAAATAAGAAGTAACTAACTCTATTATGAAAATGACATCTCTCTGCTTCCAAGACTACTTTCTACATTTGGCCAAAAAAGCTTTACAAAGCACAAACCCAAGAAATCCTAAAAAGTAAGCCTGTGTGTGATGGAGAAGTTAGTGACAGGAGGCATCTGAGCATTTACTATTAAAATCCTATCCCAACTCATTCCCAGCTCATTCACTAACATTACCTGAGGCTATTTATAAAGTGACATAAAACCTCTGCCTCAACACCATTGGTGAGACACTAATTAGTGTAAGATCATGCCAATACTGGCCTTGTTGCCAGGACTGAACCGCCATCTGCTGAAATTAAATTCAACATTAAAAGGAAGAAAAAATATGTATACCAGTATATACCCACAGTCCCAAGCGTTATGTTCAATAGAACTGGCTTCCTATCCTTTTTTTTGTTTCTCTCTCTCTCTCCCTCCCCCTCTCGAAGCCGGCACTGGTGAGGGAAGACAAACCCTTTATCAGCTACTCTGTATCAATTACCATGCGGCACTTTCACTTACCCTGACGTCACTGCAAAGCCAGCCAACCGGGGGAAACAAGCTCGCACAACGGCCGAGGAGGGCTCGTCCACGGGGCCACAACCATGCTGTGCGGCCGCAGACCCGCTGCCTGGGTCCTATGGGCTCCCCGCGCCCCGGGCATGGCTCCCCGAGCCCCTGCATACCTTTGTGGTATCCGAGTGCTTGCTCTGCAGCTGTTCCAGATACAACTCGTTGACCTCCCCGAGGACCAACAGCTGCCGGTTCAAGAACTCCATCTGCTGCTGGACCGACTCACTGTTCGAGAGCTAACCAAAACAGGGCAGGCAACATCAGCACCCCCGTGACCCACAACTGGCCGGTGTGCGCACACAGGGGCCGGCTTGCACTCCGGGTGTCAGTGCTACAGGACAATAAACTCCCATGGTTTCAAATCCCCTAACACAAGTGCTAGCGGGGAGGAAGGCGTCCCACGGCAACTTCAAAACGGCGCTGAGCAAAGGGGAAGCAGTGGAGAGTCGCTACATCAAAGTGGCCACCCACGGGATGCCTGCGGAGGACAGGCGTGTGCGACCTTCACGGCGGGGACAGAGCCCAGGGTTAAAGCCCAGGAAGACGCACTTGCTCGTACATAAACTGTACAGAGTGTGGTGAATCCCAAAACAGGAGGGACCCTAGCTCAGGAGCATTTTGAAGCAAACTTCCCACGTTTATGTAAACGAGGATCTAAGAGAGGGTTCCCAGGGGCACACACAGGCCCAGGGGCAGGCCGGGTGCTTCTCCACTGCGGAACCTGTCCTGTGCATTGTGGGGCGGGTCGCAGCACCCAGGTCCCTGCCCAGTAGCACCAAAATACTCTACACATTGCCCCTTGCCCCGGGGGCGGGGTGGTGGTGGGGAGGGGACGCCGCCTCGGCCTCCCTCCACTCCTGGGTGGGAGCCCCAGCTGGAGGCACGCAGATAACGGCCTCACCCCATCTGGAGGAAGAACGTCAGTTAGAGGTGTGAGAGGAGACCCAGCCTGCCCCGGGGCTTACCTTCTGGGACACCTGACTGAGCAGCAGCTCCGTGTGACACACCTTGCTGTTGGCCTTCTTCAGTTCCAGACGCAGCTCCGCGATCATGTTCCTGCAGTCCTCCAGCTTCGTCTGCCCGGAGAGACGGGCCAGCAAGTTACCCACTGCCTCCGGCCAGGGCCCCACCCCACCTGGCCGTCAGTCCCCGGACAAGTGGGGGAGCCCAGCTTCGCAGCTGCTCCACTATTCTTGGGTCACCAGGATTTAGTTTCTTAGTTTTAAAAATCAAGTTATGGATGATTTCTGAGTTCCTGATTTGTTTAGCAAAAGAACAAGAAGCTCTTAGATCTGCAGTCCCCAAACCAAGCCAACCCACAGGGCTGGGGCGGGGAGGTGTGAAGTGTCTGAGGGAAACATAGCAACACCTGCCGCTCGTCATGTGAACTGCACGCTGGAGGCCGCGGAGAGGGAGTAGCAGCGGCGCTAGCGAGGGCAGGGGATGTAGGCACGTCTGCGAAGCAGGGATCTGGGGTTTGCTGGGATACAAAGCACTGTGTGAACACCAGCGTGAAATGGGAAAAGAGGGCATCGGTGTCCAGTGTGGCTCCAAGTCTGTGCCTCTGCGGTGCCCAACGGGGACACACACAGCACTGGTGAGCCATGGTGGTCGTTTAAAAACAAAATCTACAGGGGTGCCTGGGGGGCTCAGTGGGTTAAGCCGCTGCCTTCGGCTCAGGTCATGATCTCAGGGTCCTGGGATCGAGTCCCACATCGGGCGCTCTGCTCAGCAGGGAGCCTGTTTCCTCCTCTCCCTATCTCTACCTGCCTGTCTGCCTGCTTGTGATCTCTGTCTGGCAAATAAATAAATAAAATCTAAAAAAAAAAAAAGAATAAATAAAATCTTAAAAAAAAAAATCTATAACAACGTAAACTTGGGTCTACAGTCCTCAAACAGCTGCTGGGTTGTTGGGGCGTAAGGACTAAGTTGTTCAGATCTGCTTAAAAGCACAATGGTCAGGGGTTTTTTTTGCCTTGGAATGCCAGGGAAGTGACCAAACTGCCACAGGAGCCGCGTACGACCTGAGCTGGTGGGGGAACCTTGGCCCGAGATGCCATCTATGCGCTGCCGCATCAGAGAGAAAAGCCCTTCCTGTCCATCGGGCTGAGTGAGGCGCCTCCATGCCCTGTACCTGCCCGTACCTGCAGCTCCTGGCTCTGGTTGTAGAACTCCTCGCGGTCGTGCTGCAGCTGTCGGATCTGGCTGTGCAGCTGGGCCACCATCGTGTCTCGCTGCTCCTGCAGCTGGCTGTACCGGGCCTGCTCCTTCTGCACGCTGACCTTCCAGATCTGGATGTCCTTCTCTTGCAACTTCAACTGGTCTTTCTAGCAGAGAGCATAGACGTGATCATTTTAGCTGCCTCCCGGCAGGGGCACTGAAACACCTGTGTCACCAGTGCCGACGGCCACACGCCGCCCTGAAGCTTTAACCGTAGGCACCGCAGCCATCAGCTCACGACTCTCCAGCCAGACTTGCAGGCCGGGGCCACCAACCTGCCAGCGGCACAGGGATCAGGAGCCACTGGAAGAACCTCTCTCAGGTGCCAGTTACTCCCAACACCTTCCGAAGTCCTAACCGCCAGTGCTGGCCCAAGACCTCTAATAAAACACCAAGCAGCCAGGTCCCTAACACCAGCTGCCACCCTGGCAGTGAGCACGGAGTCCAGGGACCTCCTCAGGCAGCACGGCTGCAAAGTGGCTGCCGGTTCGCCCCCTCCACCCCGTTTCGCGGAATGGTAACAGAGGCTGCGGAGGCTTCTCTTCTCTGAGGAGAGGAACGACAGAGCCCCTCAATCTGACTGGCTCCCCCAGGTGCTGTGAGATTTTTGTCACAAAACAGCTTCAGGAGAGCTGGTTTTGCATTTGGAGGAATAAAATCGCGCCTCTGACTCTGTGACCATCGTAGGCTATCACAAGTACACACGGAAGCCACTTGTCTCACCAGGGTCATTCGGTCACCCTTAGAGACCGAGCGACCACCCCGAGCCGCGGCGGCGCATGGAGCTGGGACCGGACACCTGGGGCCTGAGCCGGCAGCCGCTCCTTCCAGAAGATGGAGCCGGCGCGAACCCCCGAGCCCGAGGCGAGCCCTGCCCGTGGGCCCCGGGGGCTCACCATGGCCGCATTGTGCTCCTCCAGGGCCGCCGCCTTGACCGCCTTGCGGAGGAGCCGCCTGTTCCGGAGCGCATGCTGCTGCCTCTTGAAACGCTCATACAGTAACTGGTTGTGCAGCAAGAGCAGCTGGTTACGGAGGGTGCGGATCTCATCTGAGGGAGGAGAGCCTGATTTTAAAGCAGAGGGAGGGTGGCAGAGAGGCCTTTTACAGACGGTTCCGTCACGCCCGCCCAGGTCAGCCAGCTTCCGAACCGCGCTTCTCACAGCAACAAGTCCCCGCTCCCTCGGCAAAGGCCGCCTGCGTCTCAGCGACGGTCGTGTG
Organism: Mustela nigripes; assembly: GCF_022355385.1. NCBI lineage: Eukaryota > Metazoa > Chordata > Mammalia > Carnivora > Mustelidae > Mustela > Mustela nigripes. The sequence goes on along the minus strand of NC_081565.1, from coordinate 3,505,022 downwards.
TCAGGAGAGGGGAGGGGGACTGACTACCGGCCGCCCTCTGAAGGAGCACAAGATGCTAGAAGGTGGGAGGGCTCCTGAGAGCTTCCTGACTCCTCCCCGCACACCCAAACCACACGTACGGTTCTTCGAGGCGCCCTCCTGCCCCCCATGCTATGTCCTCCCCGGGGCCCAGCTCCCGCCACCGACCTCACTGGGCTCTTTCCTACGAAAGCCAAGCACGAGGTCGGCGCTTTCTGCACTTCCAGCCTCAAGCACCTGCTACGTGCCATTTTCCAGAAGTAGAAAATGCTAGCTTTGCAACATCTGAGGTATTAGGGGCCAAGGAGATACGCTGGCTGGACCAGCAGCCAAGGGGGACCTGTTCCTACAGGGCACGCCTCCTCCAAGGACAGAAAAGGCGACAAGCACGCAGGATCCACGTGGGCTGGTCTGGAGTGCAAGTAACAACTTTACCTCCAAAGTGGGTCCAGTCGACAGACTTGCTGGGTAAAGACAACCTAGGAAGGAAGGTGCGGGGGGACAAAGTTACCGAGCTCGCCCGGACAGCCTTCTCGGGGCTGTTCATTGCCACAAGGCTGGATCACTTCCTTGCAGTCAAAAGCAGCAACAGCCTAACGAAGCTTCAGTACCCAGGTGCCCAGGGTCTCAGAGGTGGCGGTGCACAGCGGACAGGGACCAGCACACCCACCAAGCACGACCAGCTCCCCAGGGCGCAGACGTCCTCCCTTGGAGCTCGTGCCATGGCCGATCTCTGCTCGGCTCTCCGAGGCGACGGAGCGCCCCAACATACTGCCAGCTACTTTCTACTCAATGTGCCGTGTACCTGAGCCGTGTACCTGAGGTGCCATGTACCTGAGCCCGTTACACCAAATCTCACTCAACAAGAGAAATCTCTGTCAAATTCCACCTGAGATCATGACGTTGAAGAAAAATTAAAACCAAGACCTTGTTTAGCAAGAGCCAAGGACTCGAACCCTGGAACTGGTGGGATTCCCTCGCCCCCCACCCTCGATAACGGGGTTGGAAAAGGCTGTAGAGGAAGGGTGGGGACAGCGGCTCAGGCCTCCGGGAGGCAAGCCGGTGCGCGAGCGCGGGCGTGCGGGAGGGCTCGCCCTGAACCACTGACTTGCTTTCCATCAGAGGAACCGCATTACCTACGGCTGCAGGAGGACACACCGGGACAGGGATTCCTAGGTCACCCGGATACCAGACACCCCCCCTCACGCTCTCAGAGCACACAGCCCCGCAGGGCAGCCCCCGGGTGAGCTCGCCCAAGCGCCCTTGCAGGACAGCCCCGCTGCGGCTGGCGGCCGCGCACGGGCAAAGGCAGCGGCTGGAAGGACAGAGGGCAGCGGGCCGCCGCCGTGAGCACAGAGGATGAGCCCCACTCCCCTCAGGCTCGGCCCGAGCCTCCTGCCGCAGGCGCGGGGAGAGAAGGGTCGCCGCGGCGGGGCCTTACTTGCTCAGCTCCTTGCTGTGTGCGTCCGCTCCCTGCTGGACCAGCTTGTCCAGGACTTCCGCGGGGGAGGGCGAGGGCGGATAGTCTTCCTCTGCGTTTCCTTTTGCTTTCTTTAACAGTTCCTTGGTCTTCTTGCTGACAAAATGATGGGCGGTCTTTGGCAATGCCACCTCAAAAAGATGATCGTAAGGGGGAGGCTGCCCACTTCCAAACCCCACTCCCCTCTGAGGCGGAATTTTACAAGGGCTGGGAGTGAGGATGCTGGTCTCCAGCGAAGTCTGGCGCTCCCTGTGCCCGGCAGGGCTCTCGGCGGCGCCTCCGCAGGGCGGGTCTATGGGAGTAAAGGCTTGCTTTGGTGTGTCAGGCCCAAGCTTGTCCAGGGAGGAGTTTAAAGGCTCAGGGTTCACACTGGCGCCCTGAGCGCCAGAGGTGGCCGAATGGTTCTTGCGAGGACAGCCCGGGAGATTGTCCTGGTAGAAGGGAGAGTCAAAGCCTCCTCGAGGAACCAGGGGCTCAGTCTCGGCCGTCGTGATCTCGGACAGTTCTTTAGAGATGGCCGCTGAGGGGAGGGAGAGAGACAAGAGCCAGCACTGTGAACGGGCTACCTGGGTACGGCCGGGCCGTGCAGGGCTGTGTGCTGCCAAGGGCCACACGGTGCGACACTTAAAGGGCCACCCCTTTCCTTGGCATAGGACCCAGAATACACCTCCCACCTTCTTCCCCCAAGAGAAGAAAAACCAAGCAAGCCTGGGAGAGCTGACACTCGGTCCCGGTTTCAGGGCACGCTGAGAGCTTTACCATCTCGCAGTAATCTCGTACGAGCCCAGAACCCTCACACTACCTTCTTCTTTAGCTTTCTCGATGCTGTCCTCTTCGGAGGCGAGGTCTCCTAAAAACCCTGGAAGGTCACTTAGAGCGACAGAACCTTTGCTGCCAGGTAGCTCTTCTAAGGAGAAACGAAAACAGCTCAAGTCAAAGAACTACACAGTAACCCCCCAACTGTGAAAGCGCTCGCCCCGCGTGGATGGCGTCCGTAAGCCTTCTTCCTGCCGTGTGAGGCGAAGAGACTAGAACCAGCGCGCCCCGCCCCCGCCCCAGAGCGGCCCCAGAACACGAGGCTACTGCAGGGAATCTAATTAAAGGTACTGAAAACCATAACCCCACAGAAAATAAAATTCTCCATTCTCAACACCTGAGAGATCAGCTAAACACCACAACCTGACCGGCTCAAAATGCACGTAACAGGTACTTCACGGCAAGAACTTAAGGACTTTTTTTGATGTTATTATTAGGTTGGTTTTTGGACTTAATTACGCCTCACTACCTCTGGCCTTCATCAGTGTGTGGTGTTCCCGAATTTCCCTGTTTGCACACACAACCCAAGAAGAGACAAGCAAGGTCTAGGGTTACGCAGAGACTTTACCTAGTCCTCTGTCGTTTGGGAGATGGTGCTGTCTATGTAGACAGGGCCTTGCTGAATCTGTTTTTTCTTCCTGAAAAGATAGGTACCACTTATGTCATCAGGCAGAAAACTGTGTATGTGTGCTCTTGTGTAAAAGACATATCCTAAAAATCTAAACTTTAACACATTATAAAAGAGTTTAACATTTGGCTCAGTGGTTTAAGCACTGTTTGGTCTCAAGTACCTTCACAGTCTTAAAAACCAGGAGTCCCATGAGCTTTTATTTATGTGGTTCTAGTACAGTTACTACACTAGAAATCAAAACAAACATTTTAAAAATGTTTACTACTTCACTTAAAAAAAAATAAATCCAGGGTGCCTGGGTGGCTCAGTTGGTTAAGCAACTGTCTGGCTCAGGTCACGAACCCGGAGTCCCGGGATCGAGTCCCACATCAGGCTCCAGGCTCCACGGGGCTCTGACCTTCTCACCTCTCAGGCTCTCTCTCACTGTCTCTCTCTCAAATAAATAAATAAAATCTTTTAAAAATAATAATAACAATAATAAATCCATTATATGTAAACATAAATGATACAAATTCTTAAGAAAAATAACTATAGTTTCCACAACAATACACACAAAGTCAGTGAGATGAGTGAACCTCTTCTGCCTTCGTGTGCTCCCTCTTCTGTGTCTGGCCGAATGGAAGGAAGCCGGAAGCTCAGACCAGCCTCTGCGCTCAAGCTGCTGCACTGTGTTATTTTGGCTAAAGCATACGAAGGAACTTCTAAGCCCCAGTGTTAAGTAGTTATAAAATGACTTAACCTTTGATGACTTGACAAGGAGTCATTTCTCAGGGGTTACCACGTGAAATCTGAAAGCAGGCCATGTGTTCGAGACCACGGGGGGACTCTGGGCTCTGCACTTTTGCCTATGGCGGCTCTGGACCATCGCACAACCGGACACTTAGAAGATCCTGACTCGCCCCTTTGGGCTTCCCAGTGTGGAAATATTCACCATATGACATAAAAAACTCGATTATTCACCGGGCTCCCTAGAACTTTTCAATCTCTTCACAAAAGTCTCGGGATACCATCAAGCTCATAGCGACAAAGATCAGGTCTGTCGTACTCTAGTTTTACCTGAAAACTGAATTTTGCCACCAGCAGCAAAGCCTGTCCATTGTTTATTTTGAAGTGACAGCTGGTCACGTAAGCAGCAGCCTGTCCCACGCCCGGGTCTAAACAAGCATCGGCCGTCGGTCGGCTGTCCCTTCACATCACACTGGCGCTCCCCGAGAAACACAGCAGGTCTAGCCATCAACTCACATCACGGCACCAGGGTCTGTTATGGATTCCCCTATTTTCTCTCAAAGAATATCAAATAGGTATGTCCTCAAGGGTCACGATATACTAAAATAAATCCTTCTTACTCCTTTCCATGAACACTCTTAAGGCACTGGCATTTTGGCTTTTTTATCTTTTGTACTTTCAAACCGAAGACACACGTGACAGAAGGCGGCGTGCACCAGACAGTTTGGTGCCAGCCCTGATCTGTGCTGGGGGCCGGCCCTTCTCCCCGGCATCGCTCTGTACCACGAGTGCAAACGCCAACGCGGTCAAGAGGGAAAGGGCAGGTTGGTATTACTACGAAAGCCGTCGAGCTCCTGGGTCCCCCGAAAGGCTTCTGGAGCTCCAGGGTAAGCAGTTAACACTCTGAGAGCTGCTCGCGAGTCTATATTCAGTTGCCCTGATCCAAACCCACCACATACCCGGTCCAAATTCCATCTGACATAACGAGCTTCGCACCCAAAGTGAGGCCGCATGTGGGTCACCGAGCTGGGGCAGAGGGAGCACAGACACGCCGGCACGTACCTTCTTGGGGGGTGTGGCTGTGGCCGGCCGCAGGGAAATGGGCACGTAGTCGTCCGAGGGGCAGAGCGGGGCGGGAGGGGGAGACGTTGCTGGGGTTCCCAGAGGGGTTCCTTTTCCACCTGCTCACAGGCAAGGACAACATACACACCATCACCAAGCCTATTAGAAAACTGAATCTTTTCAACCTGCCTGCGACAATGAAGAAAGCCACTAGAGTGAACTTTCTAGGCAGCTTGAGTCTTTTTTTTTTTTTTTTTTTTTGGTTCACTTTCTAGGTTCAGAAAACCCCCAAGCTTTGTATGAACTGTATGAACTGTCAACCACAGGCTGACTGCTGCAAGCAGCCCCAAACTCACTGCTGGATTAAGAGACAGTCCCTCGTCACACACAGCAGGCCCAGACCGACCCTCCGAATCCCACCGAATCCCACCTCAGACGTACATACCAGTTGTACCAAAGACTTTACTGTAAGGGTGTGACAGATCAGGTGGGACATTTCCAGGAGACGTTGGAGGAGTGGTCATACCACAAACCGAAGATGGGCTCCAGAGAGCAGCCTGGGGAGTTAATGAGGCGCGTCAGCAGTGAGAAAGAGCACCAAGGCACCCCTAAAGGCCTGTACTCATGACCGGACAGAAAAACTCATCTTATTAAAACTTTATTATGATGCATTTTGTAAATCTAGACTCCAAGAGAAACCCAAGTGGCAACAGTAACCACCGTTCCTAATACCACCTTTCCTTAAAAATAACTCCTAAAATGAGCACAATGAGATCATCCCAACCAGATGCTAACTCCCGACCCCAGTGGTCCGCTTCACCAGCACGCAGAGAAGCAAGCAGGCGCACTCTTTCACACCATACTTGTGGCGGCTCAGTCAACAGCCGTGTCGATGGGGGACTCAGAGTCTGAGGTGGCTGCCCGGGCGTATTTAACAACGTCAGCCGAGCGCTGGAATACGGGGTCGAGGTAGCACTCCCTACAATGAAAGGCAAAGAGTATGCGAGATCAGTGTGCGGTTTGAGATGATCAGTGTGCGGTTTGAGATGATTCTGGGGGAAAAAACGGCCCCCAAACCATACGATAATGCTCATATTTCTTAGATAACTGAGGGGACTGCTGACGTCGTAGGGACAAAGTAACACTTAAATGCCTTTTTAAGTGTTCTTTGGAAATAGCTCGGTAAGGTTGTTCTTTGGTTTGGTTTTTAAGTTTTTCTTTGTTTAGGGCGCCTAGGTGGCTCTGTCGGTTAAGCATCTGTCTGCCTTCAGCTCAGGTCATGATCCCAGGGTTCTGGGACCAAGCCCCATATCAGGCTCCTTGTTCAGCGGGGACCCTGCTTCTCCCCCCGCCTGCCGCTCCCTCTGCTTATGCTTGCTCTCTCTCTGTTGCTCGCTCTGTGTCCAATAAATGAAATCTTTAAAAAGGATTATTTAGGGGCACCTGGGTAGCTCAGTGGGTTAAAGGCTCTGCTTTCGGCTCAGGACATTGGTCTCTGAAGAAAGACCCTTGATCCCAGGGTCCTGGGATCGAGCCCCGCATCAGGGGGGTCTCTGCTCAGCGGGGAGCCTGCTTCCCCTCTCTCTGCCTGCCTCTCTGCCTACATGTGATCTCTGTCAAATAAATAAAATCTTTCCCCAAAAAAGATTATTTATTAAAAATTGATTATTAAAAGATTATTTGAGCAAGAGCGAGCGGGGAGGGGGAGGAGGAGGGAGAGAAAGAGGGCAAGAATGTCAAACAGACCCCCCCCAGAGTGTGGCCCCAACTCATAGCTCAACCCCAGGACCCTGGGATCATGACCTGAGCCGAAATCAAGTTGGACACTCAACCAACACAGCCATCCAGACTCCCCAAGTTCAGGAAGGTCTGATGTCAAGTTAAAAACTTCAGGGCAACTTGAAAAAGCACAGCCTGGATGACACCCCTAATCGGTAGTACCTACAGATAAGCCTGGCTTCTCTAGAAACCAATTCTCAACTGTCCAGATTCACTCAAACTGTGTCCGTGAGTGCAGCAGCCCAGGGGCCTCACTGCAAGCGTCTGAAACAAAGACCCCCTGTCAGGGTGCTTCCAGGAAAGCAAACCCTCAGGTCCATACACCTCGTTCTGTGTTAAAGACCCATCCCTGGTCCACTGGCGTACTGTCGGGTAGGAGGCCAAAGATGTGGGGCTCCGAATTAAACTTGAAAGAGGGGTTAGTCAGGAGAAACTGGAGGCTTTAATTTTCAGCATCTGGGAAACAGTTCCTAGATGCTGCAGTGAGTCTCACCCCAGGAAAAGAAAAATTAAGCGGATATAAATGAGCCATGCTTTCCAGAGACAAAGCCGAGGTCACTCTTACCGCAGCTATTTTGCGTGTCGACATAAGGGCTGGCGGCCACATTGGCCGCACGATGAGGAAAGCGCGCGGACACCTGCGGGGACACGGAGTCGCCGTCTTCGTATGAGGCTTCTGCGGGGTCCAGAGAGATTTTGGCACACTCTATTACAACATCGTGTGTTTCTAATCTCTTCCACCTAGAAGAGGCAACGACAGTTAAGAAAGGCAAGCTGTAATCCATTTAATCAAACACCCAACTCTCAAGAATGCTAATGCAAGGCCAGGCACAGAGCCAGGATTAGCGACGGACAAGGCAGAAGAACCCCACCAGCCCAAGCATTACACCGTGCTTACTAAGAATCAGGCATCCATTTTCTAAACCTCCACCTTCCCTGTTTAAACTGGGCATATCAGGTTATCAGAACCTCATCCGAAGCGAAAATGTCAACAAACAACTGGGCAGAGCCTCCAAAGAGAGCACAAACTATGCCGGTCACTGGGGGAGCTTCTCCCCCAGACCAAAGGTCATCAAAGGTCCGGGGAGGCCTGGAAGCTGCTGGTGGCTGCGGTGGGATTTAAGTTCTCCTGTCAAAGCCTAGGGGGTCCTACCCCATCTCTAGACCGGCAATATGGCGCAGAAAGACTCAAACCTCGAGGAAGTCCATGAGGACATTTTTTTAAATCAGCCAAAGATTCCTGTCATATGACCCACAGTTCCACTTCTAGGATTTAAGCCTGTGGAAATCAACACACGGCAAGATACAAAACAATGCTCAGCACAGCTCATCACAGAAAAAAGAAAAGAACCCAAAATCACACCAAGGGGATATATTCTATAGAAGAAAAATTATTACACCATCCTAAAAAGCTCTCAGCAGGTCACTGGCTGCCAAGTGTCAGGAAAGAGACTGACCACAAAGGACACGGAGAAACCTTGTGGGCATATGACACATTCTGTATCGTGAGTGTGACACTTGTCAAAACTTAACAAACGGATGAATTTTATTGTATGTCAACCATACCTCCCTAAAGCTGATTTTATTTTATTTATTTTTAAAGATTTTATTTATTTATTTGACAGAGAGAGACACAGCGAGAGGGAAGACAAGCAGGGGCAGTAGGAGAGGAAGAAGCAGGCTTCCCGCCGAGCAGGGAGCCCAACGTGGGCTCGATCCCAGGACCCTGGGATCATGACCTGAGCTGAAGGCAGGTACTTAACGACAGAGCCACCCAGGCACCCCCTAAAGCTGATATTAAAAGTCGTGTTTACAAGACTCAGTGGTTTAAGACGGTCAGGATAGTGAGCTCCGACAAAGATTCAAAACTACTCAGAGCTACGCCACGAGAGAGAGACGAGGGCACCAAGTGTTCAGATTAAAAGACCCGAAAGTCATGGGCGATGTCCTTTCCCTTCTCACCTCTCCAGTATTTGCCAAGCGGTCTACAAAGCCCTAATAATGAATACACCAGGGACCTGCTCCAGTATGAACTTTAAGACGGCGTAATTTCGCTATCCAGTTATCCAAGAAAGCAGGAATCCAGCAAGACTCATTTTCATGTTCCAAATTTCACAGAAAAATCAGCACTGCACTAAGGGCACGCCATGGATTTACCCCAACAAAACATCAGCTTCCATACAATTGCTCTAGAAAACGCACCACTTGATCTGAGACGGTGACGATGGGATACCAAATACAGAACCAGAGAGTCCCCAGGGCACGGGCAGCATCCCTCGGGGCAAACCCTTTCGCATCAGCACCGCCCCTGCAGTCTGAGCGGGTGCTCCCTGCCCGGGGTTCCTGCGTGCTAAGGGCGGCCGCCTCCCCAGGTACTCCCGGCACCAGGGGCGAGGGGTGAGGGGACAGCACGGGTCAGGACGCTTACGTACACGCAGGAGCCTCGCTTTTAGAGAATCCAGTGGACTCACAACACAGTAGAATATACATTTACATGTCTGAGTTAATCGGACTTATGCTATTTCCTTGGTTCTTAAAAGCATTTTTCACATCCAATGTCTCTGAAACTGAGAAGTCAGATCTAATTAGTTGTGTGTTAGTTTTTGTGGCATTTTTTTCTTTCTCAGACGAACCCAAAATAGAAGGGCTCCGTGACATCTTGCATTTGATGAAACAGGGCTGTTTAAAGAGTCAGATAAAAGGTCCCTCCCGCGTCCTTCCCCTCAACCACTTCCCCGGTCTGTCGGCGGAACCGGTACCCCGCCTGCATATTATTTTGAAAGAATACGCTCTACGCTCTGAATTTCCCGTATACAGACTGTCCCCATCCCCTGCAGACTGCTACTAGGGCCAGCGAGGGCGCAGACCGCTTCCGAAAATCCTTCTCCCTCCCCCCTGCTCTCAGCAGACGGATCATAGTTTTGCTTTCTTCAAAATTAGTTTTCAGAAATTAGAGTGAACTATAAGATTTCCTTTTCTGTTAGACTCAGTTTATCCTGGAGTTTGGATTTTTCTGTTTCTTGTCCTGAGTCCTCTGTGTTTCTATTACAATCTTCCTAACCGGACTCAACAGCTCTGAAACAAGGCCTGATACAACTTTTACACGACGCTGTGCAAATAAGCACCGGAATTACCCCCCGACCCCCGCCGCACTAGCTCCCCTCTGGAGGCCTCTCTCTCTCACTCCGCCGAGACTGGTTTGTTCGGAGGGCTGCTATGCAGTGTTACCCAAAGACTTCCCGTGACCACGATCCAAAGTCAAGTCCCCCTTGCCTCCTGGGCTCAGTCTCACCGGATTCCACTCTCATTCTGATAGAGCGCAGGCCCCAGTCGCTAGCTGAGAAGGGGGTCTATGGGAGGTAAGTGTCACGGAAGCTGGGCGCTAGGTAAGCCCCTTTGATCAGGACAGGCATGTCCTTCAATATCCTGATTGCTATATTTCTTCGTATTTTTCATACTTGTATTGGAAATTTTCTTCTATTATGTTTTCACAAAAGTTTTCTCCTCTCTATAGCTTTTTCCTTGAATGTTGGCTTCTTGGACTGATTATTTTAAGTTTCTTAGTTCTCTGCTCAGAAAACTCATCTCTATCCACTGATTCTGCTGAGACAGTCTTAACTCTACCTTCTAGTTCTTTTGTTGAAGTCATTTTTCACTTTCAAGGGTTCTCTGTCTCTGAATGTTTCCCTCCATGGCATTCTGACCTCTGCATGTACTCAAATGCCCCATCTCAGTGGCTACTCAGATACTTTCCTCCTCTCTCTGTATTATGTTTCTTTCTAGCTCCCTTTCCTTCTCTTTATGTTGGTCTCTCTCTCTTTCTCTTTTTTAAAGATTTTATTTATTTGAGAAAGAGCACAAGCAGCGGGGAGGGTAGCAGAGGGAAGAGCAGACTCCCCGCTGTGCAGGGAGCCCAAGGAGGGACTCAATCCCAGGACCCTGGGATCATGACCTGAGCCAAAGGCAGGTGTTTAACCGACTAAGCCACCCAGGCGCCCCTATCTTGGTCTCTTGTCTTTTGTGATAGAGCTTTCCTCGAAAGCCAGATGACCCCTGCCTAACACTGGAAGCGAGGCTCTCTAGGCTGGCCTGGAGCCTTCCAAGTTAGTATCACAGACTGAACATATGCATCCAATTATACAACCTCCCCAACCTACCAAGTCTACAGTATGGATTCGGTTGTTTTTAAATATAAACCTATGGGAAGGAGGAGAATGGGCAAAGACAGAGCAGCACGACAGGCTCCAAAAGCTAGAAAGCAGACAGGCCAGAGGCAACCTATGTAGCACATCCAAGGAAGCAGAACCCTAAGCTCCCATTGTTTCAAACCTAAAAGTCAACCTGACTTACACCGCAGGATCCTTAAAAAGCTAAAAAATTACACGTTGAGGTGCCTGGGTGGCTCAGTGGGTTAAGCCTCTGCCTTCGGCTCAAGTCATGATCCCAGGGTCCTAGGATTAAGCCCCACACCGGGCTCTCTGCTCAGCGGGGAGCCTGCTTCTCCCTCTCTATCGGCCTGCCTCTCTGCCTGCTTCTGCCTACTTGGGATTTCTCTGTCAAATAAATAAAAAAGAAAATAAAATAAATATATACATATATTAGAAAATGTTTACCCGTCAAGTACTTCTGGCACGGGAGCTAAACGGCAGGTAGGTGAGGACAGCTAGCGCGGGGAAGACGGGGTGAGAACTGTTTGAGGGTCCCGAGATCCCCTTCCCACCTCTACACTCCTGGGCAGCAGAAATCTGGGCTATTCTCTGGAGAGACTAAAACAGATTTTCGGGACTGAGCTATTCCAGAAATAGTTGAGGACACTTAAGTGAGCCATGTCCATTCTGAATGCCAAGACCACTAACCTCTCTCACCACCAGGCTCTTCCCTCCAGCGGCAGCCAGATACGTACACACACACACAACCACATACACGTCTCTCTCACACACACACACACACACACACACGTCACACACACACATACCCAGGAAGCTCAGAGGTGACAAGTCCCACCCTGTGGACAGCTTTTTGGTCACCCTACCCAGACACCCGCAGATTACCAGATCTTTGCGGAAAGCCTCAAAGACTTCAAAAGAAAGACAGTGTACGGATTGCACGGGGAACAAACAACTCCCAGATACTCGAAGATGTGCGCATCCATGAGACCTAAGACAGGCGACTACAAAGAGGAGCACTGAGAGACCCATGAAAAGGTCTTAGATGCCCAGAACAAGGCACGAGGAAGGAAACTTACAACAGGATTAAAAGCTAAAGATGAGGAAACCTTCAGAAAGAACAAAAGAGCAGAGAGAAAAAAACAGGAGAGCAAAGAAAAGTAGAGGACACTCTAGGAGGCCCCGATCGACATCCCAGCAGCTCCAGACAGACAGACAGATCGGAAGGAAGGAAATCAAGCACAAGATAATTAGAGAAACTTTCCTAGAACGTGAAAGAAAGAGTTTCCAGATTAAAGAAGGAGAGTAGGTTCTGACGAGGCAATGTTGGAACATGAGAAGAATACAGGGAGGGCTCTACCGGCTCCCACAGAGAAAAACACAGCCAACACGGCCAACACAGCCATGAGAAAGAAGAGCCTGGGGTCACAGCAGCAGCACTGGCAGCAAGACGCGATGTCTGAATAAAGCCTTCAGGCTGCAGAATGAAGGGCCCGGAAGTCTGTACCAACCACATGGCTGCTGGAAGGTACACTCCCCGAAGACAAGAGCAAACCCAGAAAAGAGGCAGGAGACACAGGGGATGGGAGGTTCTGCACAAGGCACGGATCCGGCAGGCGGGCAAATAGACAGGCATGTGGCGGGCCATCACCCTCGTCCCCGCACTGTCTTCTTGATGGGGGGACGCAGTGTGCAGGTGACCCCAGCCCGATACATTGTTTCTGCTCAGTCTGTCCTAAGTGAGCACTGATGAAGGCCCTGCTCTCCCTTCCCTGCCGGGATCCGCGGTGCAGGCAGACCCTGCCCTGCCCTGCTCCTGGGAGCTGGTCACCGTGAGCCAAGAGGCAGCACGCGCGGTCTTCGTCCTCTGCCACGTTTCAGCAGCACATCCAGGAACCGGCCTCGCTGCAGGCTCTGCCAGATGCTCTGACTTGGGGGAGCGCTGTGTCTCAGGTCGCCCCCGTGCATGACCTGGCCCACTGACGCCCCCGCCCGGGGCCCTGCAAACTCTCAATGAAGGGAAGCCAGATGAGGACACGAACACCGGTGTCTTCCTCTCGCCTCCCGGGAGCCCTCATCTGATAGCGACAGGACCGGCCCTTTCCTTAGCCTGGCTCGACTTCCCAATTCACTTTCCAAAAGCACAACAATACATGGGGTAAAACTTGACAGAAAAGAAAGAACGATTAACATAAAAGCAAGACCGGACATTTCTTTGGAGTGGGGCAGGGAACGGGGAGAAAGATGGGAGCAAGCACAGGGAGAAACTGGCTGGTGGCTGCGGGCGCAGGGACTCCTGTGACGTCGCTGCACTTTACGGGCATAGCACGTATACCTGTCCCCATGCCCGTCTCTCTCACACGGAGCTGTTTCGCACCAACTACGGCTCCGTGTGGCAGAGGGAGGGCTTGTGAGGGGAGATCAGGCAGTGAACCAGCTTTTTCAGTGGGAGATCCCCAAATGTCAGTTATGTGTGGACAGGTTTCCCCAAAAAGCATTCCGTCTTCTGCCAGCGGGAGCATCTGCCTAGCTGCCAGCCGGAGAAGGGGGGAGGAGGGAGCTGGGCATCTCAGCGCTCCGTGCAGGGAATCACTCCCGCTCAGCTCTGCCCGCCCCACCCCGGCATCCTCGAATGGGAAGTCTCTGGGAAGTCTCACAGCTGCTTTTCCCCTGGGGAATAAACCTGGAGACTTCTTGGGGTCCCCTGGAGGGCACCTGGCCACCTGCAGGGGCAGCTCTCCCCTCGACATCTACGCTTCCCATACCCCACTTGTTTCCAACCACACGCCGCTCGGCCTGCCTCACAGTCACCGCTACCACCGAGCCCATAGCCTTCCGGGGGCTCCGCGGACCACGTGTCTGCCCTGTAACCGCCTCCGCTCCCTGGCAGGAGCTGTTAATTCTGTACGTGAGGAGTGTGTTTCCGACAAGTACGAAGTTTGAGCTGCACAAGCCCATCAGAACAGTGACTCTCTACGTAGAAGAACCTATATTCCCAAATAACCCCACAGGAGGGACATCGCCTTGATCACATGACTAATCTGTCAAGAGACGCTGTGAAATTCTGAGTTGCCAGCCTCATCTCTATACCTTCGAGGGTCCAGTTCGTGGTCCTTGGATCCAGTCACTAATTCCGGGTGAATTCGCACGTGCTCCATCATTGGCTAGAAGAGTAGGGGTTGACAAATTATAAAAGGTTAAATTTCTGTGGCATCTCCCCGCAACAGAGTATTAGTTGACAATAAAAAGGAGTCCAGACACCTGCTACAGCATGGATGACCCCTGAAACATTCCGCCATGTGAACGAAATCAGTCCCAGAAGACCACGTACTATGTGATCCCCCGTCTGGGAAGCGCTCGTCAGGGAGGCAAGTCTACAGACGCAGACGCAGAAAGGACATCAGTGGTTGCCCAGGGCTGGGGCCGGGGGCAGAGCCGAACTGCTTTTCAAAATCTGTCCCCTACTGAATGCACGGGTCCCCGCCGCAGCGCGTGCGCACGGCACGCGACTCTCCAATGAGCAGCCGTCACTCACCCTGACCACCTCTTCGAAAGTGTCCAAGTTCTCCTTCATACTGTAGTGAGAGCGTAGAAAGGAGACAAAGTTGCAGGGGTACATTCCGTAGAGGCGATGAAAGAGAGCGTAAACACTGGCGTGGAGATGGACAAGATAGATCTCTGTCACATGGCCTGAAACAGGAAATCACAGACAGAACACTCAGCCAGACACAAGCAAAGGTGAGCACGCGGCCACCAGCGTGACCTGCGGTCGACTGCCCCCACCTCGCTCCGCAGATAACGAATGTTTCTCTAAAAGGCAAATCTGAACACACCAAACGCCCCTATTTAAAATCTATCAAGGGCTCCCTACGGCCTTTGGATAAATGCCGATCTACTTAGAATGACCCATAAGCCTCCGACAGATGTAAAGCTCCTCTCCGGTCTTCCCTCGACCCTCTCACAATGCTGACCTAACTTTCTCATGATAATCCCTCGCCCTAAAATCTGTTCTTGTTGCTTTTTATTATTATTTTACGTAAACTCTATGCCACACACGGGGCTCAAACTCAAGACCCTGAGGTCAAGGGTAGCGTGCTCTACCAACTGAGTCAGCCAGGGCCTCCCAGTCTGTAACGATACTTCTCCACTCTCGCATTCAGCATGAATTTCTTAAGCTTCTTGAACAGTCCTGTCTCCCTCACCTCTGCACCCTTAGTGCCTAGCACAGTGCTTGGTGCAGGACGAGTATTCAAACATTTGCAGAACAAATGTGAGAGATCCTTTTGAAATCAGACTGTAGTCTTAGCTCTGCAGATTCGTAACTAAGGAGTGAAAAAACTATTATCCAGAAACTAGCTTAAAGCTCTGAGAGTGGGAGAAACCCAACACTTTGTCCATCGCACCTCACCCAGACCCCGCGGAGAAGCCCGAGTCCACCGGATCCGCATGGCTCTTCCACAATAATGCACAGACCACTCCTCTGCCCCCAAGAGCGTCCTAAGTAACCAGCATCACCTGGCTCTTGCACTTATTATTTAATCCCGTACAGGAAGCCACATATCTGGTGTGACATGGCTTACACACTTCATCTTTCTGACATGAACAGCTCGTGCTGGGCTTCTGAAAGACTCCAAGTATCACGTGCTTACAGCTGTGGAATCACCTGATAGAGCCTGACTCCCTGCCAGGATGGGAAGAAATCCCACTACTACAAAACAAGGACACCGATCAGGACCCCCCGCATCCTCCCTCCTTCACATGCAAGACACGGGTTTCTCAGAACCCGAGGTTTGTTTGTCTTCTGTGACAACAGACCAGCAGAGTAAGACAAAAAAGGTGCCACAAGCCTAGTCTTGTATTGCTGTGACCCAGACTGTGAAGGTATTTTGAGAGATGGAAGTTTACCAACAATGAGAAGGTTTTACATCCTACCAGTTTCTCTGACAACTAATGCTCTTAAGCCAACAGGATGAGGAAGGTGTCCAACAGCCGGGCTTCGTATTTGTGCCTACAATGAGCAGGCACGCACACACCCAAGGCACTCCTCAGCTGCTGGTGACCACCACCCCCTCGAGCCACGGAATTCTACATGCCTTCCTTCACAGCCCATGACCTGTTGATCACGAGTGAAAGCATTCACTTGGCAGGGAACAACAGGTACGTAAGGACATCTTTACCTGGTTTCTTCAGGCACCACGACGAAAGACGGCCGAAAATATCAAAGAAATCATGAAGGTGCTGCTTCCCCGACTGTGGAATCATGGGAAGCATGGTGATCAGCACTAGGACACCTGTTGTGAGGACGATGACATCGGTATCCATCTGCAGAAGGAACGGCCAGGCAGGGAGAGCCGTCGGTCAGGCACAGCGTCAGGACCAGCACACCAAGGTGCTGCTCTAAATTCCACAGGGATCACAAATTACAGGTCCCCTCACGGACTCATGTCCCTATCCCTCACGTCTGGGGGGGAGTGACACGGATCAGCTTCGACTGTAGTGAGTCTACCAAGATCACTTCTGCTACCCCCGCACAAAGCTATATGGGAAACAAACTTCACCTTGACCTGGGGACGCCCAAGTCCTCCAGCCGGCGGACACTCTGCCTATAGCACATGGACGGAAGCATGACAAGCTGCCTTCACCAGAACAAAGGAACACGACAGTTTCCGTTCATGCAACCAAATCTTCACTTCACTTACTTTTTGTTAATCCTTTTAAAAAACACTACACAAGGAATGTAATACAGTATTTTTTAAAGGATGACAACAGAAGTCATCCTTTAAAAAATACTCTAAGAAGAAATTAGCATAGTGCTAACAAGTCTCCTTAATTGCTCACCTTTATAGCAGCATTTACAGATCAGCAAATAAAAGAAGTAACGGTGACCTCTGACCATGTCTATAGTTTAAATATCAAGTCATATAACTTCAGGCTAATTGAAGATATTTAATACCCAATGGATAATGAATCAACTCGGCATAGCTACAGCGGCTCACCTGACCCATAATTAAATCATGAATGTTGGCCAAGTAACTGGAATTCAGATTTAAGAAACAAAATATTAATCGGAAGATTACCATGCAGGCTAAGACTTCATTATTACTGTTAAAAAAAGAAAAGGAAATCTACGAGTCTGGAAATAAAGCCTTAAGTAGATTTCGTTTTACATTAAGCACTAAGCCTTTTGTCACGGCCAACACCTGTCGAGTACGAAGAACATAAAATACTGGTAGGAGAATCAAGAACACATAACCAGTTCCATACAAAGGACTAACCCTAATTTGCTTATGGTAATACTCTAACGGATGGCCTGGGTAGCAGCCCATGAGTGACTGCCGAAGCTTACTTACCCTTTTGGAAAAGGGAAGTGTTCTACAACCTGAACTGAACTGTGCGGCCTCAAGATGGAGTTATATTCTCACCAATCCACTCACTTAAAAAAAAAGTTAAGTTGTTCCAATTTTCCTTGTTTTTTGTCAACATTCAGTCCCATGTTTTTAGGAAGCCCTAGCAACGCGACTCCCACCTCCAGGGGGAATGACATGGCGACCCCGCTGCAGAGACACAAATCAGTTGCAGGGTGCTATATCGGACGACCCAAAGGTGCTGCCCACCGAGAACAAACACTACTGGGTATTTTCACGTCTCTGTGAGGTAGAGGCAGTTAGTATTAGCCACACTGTCTTAGTCTACAGCTAGGAAAGGGGTCCGGGAATTACAAGAGATTTAGCTAATAGCCTGGAGTATTTCAGCAAGCCACCGTCAAAACTAAAACCCCAAAGTTCTATTTAGGTTTTGACTCGCTGTGTAGAAAAATACACTACATTTAGTGCGTAAGGCAGACTGCGACCCCGGAGGCCTTGCATTAACAAAACCTTAATTATGGCTGCAACCAGCACCTGCTCCTAAATGGTTAAACAGAGCTGGCAGCCACTTTTCCCCGAGCTAAAAGAGAATCCGGGCTTCCCCCAAAGAGAAACCAGATGTTTAACGGAGGGAAGACTGGACGACGCCGGAGTCAAAGACGGTGGGAATAACGTCACGTTGAACCGTATCTGCTTCGACAAAAGGCGCTCACCATCACAGGGGCGCACAGAGAACGGACCGAGCCCCAACTCTGGACGATGTGCTAGTCGAGGAAAGCCAAATGCTGAAAGGTTCTAAACTCTCAAAGTTCAAACCTAGCTTACTTGCTTTAAAGCTCCCCAGAGTTTCAGAAACAATACTCATAAAGGCATTTCATTCAAACCCTTGCAAACATCGTACCTTGAGACATTTGAGTAAAGAAGGCAAAAGAGGTGCTTGGGAGAATTTGTGCTTCCATGGCGGCTGCAGCCTGATGACGTGCCCCAGCAGTGACAGGGCGGACAGCCGAGAGGCGGCTCTGCCCATGCACTCGTTCATTTTGTCCAAGAGGTGCTAAACACGTAAAAGATCAGGAGAAAGAGGTCTCAGTAAGGCTGGGTGGGGGTGGGAAGAAATCAAGGGAAATCCGAACGCAGTAGGGGACACCAACAGACGTAGCTGTAACGTATGCCAGTCCCCTGAGTTGCCACGGATGGGAAGCAAAGGCCACAAAAGATCTTTAAAAATCACAGTGGCACACCAAACACCGCTAAGTTCTGCCAGAGAGAGGGCAGCAAGTTGGCAAGTCCTGAAAAAGATCCCATGATACACATGTGCAAGTTGGGGGGGGACAGACTCCCTCACTCCTTATTAAAGTACAAATAAGCTACTTCTTCCAATAAGCGCTGACCCCAAGCCTGCGACAGGTTGTTGACGCTGTGAGGGGATCCAGCTGGAAGCAGTTGCTTATGGTACCATAGCCCTGTCTACACAGTTTGGCCCAAATATAAACTGGGTAGTCTAGAAATTAAAATTCAACAGAACAAAATATACTGGAAAAGCACACAATGGCTGGGTCTTCAAATCCTGGTGAGCCACTAGCATACAGAAACTCAACAGGTGGGGCTCCTGGGTGGCTCAGTTGTTGGGCAACTGCCTTTGGCTCAGATCATGATCCCAGGGTCCTGGATCAAATCCTGCATCGGGCTCCCTGCTCGGCGGGGCATCTGCTTCTCCCTCTCCCACTCCCCCTGCTTGTGTTCCCTCAATACCTCTCTCTCTCTCAAATAAATAAATTAAATCTTTCAACAAAAAAGAAAGAAACTCAACACTTCACCGAAGTGTGCAACAGCAATGCCTTGTGAGCTATTTTCCACCAACAAAAATAAACACTAAGGAGTCCTGCACGAGCCTGGTGCTGGGCAACAGGACTCCACAATTAGGCCCATTAGCTGTCTGGATCCACAGATTTTCCCACACCGATTAAGTCCAAAATCCTACTCAAAGCATGGATTTAAAGATGGGCACCTTACGGGTCAGGCTGTCATTGTACAATGACAGGAATGGAATTATAGGATTTCTTGGAATAGCAAGAGCTTAAAACCCCTCTGGAATACGTTTTATTTTGTAAACTTCTCAGGACACATGGGTTTTGCCAATTATTTCTCTCTGCAGTTGCAATCTGGGAACAGGATCGTCTGTGGCAAGAGAGGCGGAAGGAGCACGCTCTCGACAGACTGCACGGGCCGGGGGGTGCACACAGGAGCCGTCGCACGGGCCAGGGCCGGACTGAGCAGCCCAGCCCTGATGTCCAGCAGTTACCTTGTCGTGAGGCTCTTGCAAGGTAGTCAGGATGTGCAATACCGGCTGAGAATTTGTTTCCAGGTAATAATCCACCAAGGTGTTGACGAGCATCGGACCACGGTCTGAAGAGAGGAAAAGGGAAGAGTTATTTCCTTTAATATCCTCAACTCGCCTCAAATGGCTGTCGGTCATGAAATCCAGAAAGTGTTTCTTAATGCTTCCAAAGTTACGTGACATTCTATTTCTACCTCAATCCACTGAGGTTTAACAATAGGATGATACCAGATTAACTTGCCTGAACATCCACGAAAGCACTGAAATGCTGTCTTCTCTTACTGATTGCCATCTTTGATTATAAGACGGTAACCATGTCCACGGATAATGGTGCAGATGATGGGAAAGTACAGAAGACGAAAGTCCTCGCTACGGGCCTCTCTCAACCCACTCCTCAGAGACCAACATCCCTCAGTCTGGTCCACGGGCTTTCCAGCCTTTTTCTGGAAAACCACACACGTGCGCATGTGCACACAGAGCCCCCACGCCCACGAACACAGTCTGAGCGTGTGTCTTCTTCCACTTAACAACATGCTGCAGACACCCTCCCGCGTGGGCCCCTCTGACCTTCTTCAGTCTCCCCGCGGACCTGGGGCCCCACTGCTTGGCTCTACAAGACTCACTGAACCAGTCACTTACTGGTTTTCTCTAAACTTCACTCAAGGCTATAATGAAACACAGACTCTTGTCAGTGGGACACACGGTACAGGCTTGTGGGACGATGGGTACTCCAAAAGTCTGAATACTGAGTTAGTCTCCTGCCAACAGCACCCATTTCTGTGATCAATAGTGGGTTTCTATCAACCCAGTAAGCAAAGAAAGAGAGAGGTCACCCATTTTTACACCAGAAGTTGCATACGTGATTTCCACACGGCATCTGCTTGAACACACTTGTTGGGGGGAGCAAGAGAGGTGAGGCTACACAAGAAGGCAGTGACTTTGAAGCTGGGCCATGGGGTCATCATGTGATTCTTACTTAGTAAGTCTGTGTGTCTATCTGAATATTTCCGTAATTGAAAACTTAAAGCACAGAGAGTGAACCCAGCAATAGCTGCTCTTTTCTCAGTGTTCTAGAAACTCTCCTTGGAAGATGAAAACCAACATCAGGAGACTGTAGTCACCCCCAGGTCAGTCTCTTCTGATGCGCAGATGAGCGCAAACGGGCATGGCCCCGCTTACCAGAGCTGAGGTTCTCTTTAAAGACAGCTGTCACTTCATCGCGCACACTCAGCACGGGGGAGTCCAGCATGGACAGGAGCTCCCCGATGTTCGCTTGCTGGGCCATTGTCTTACACGACTGCGCCGCGCCGGGTCCGGGACGTGCACTAGCGACTCTGCGGGCTCTTCATTGGCGCCCCTACCAGACTGAGAAAAAGGAAGACACACAGTGGGACAAAATGGCCCCGTTTCTCCTCATAAAAAAACTGCCTGCAAGACAAACCAGAACATGTGTTCAATGCAGCGAAAAGCCTGTCGTCCAGAATTCTGAGGAAAGAAGCCAGGGTGTGAGCATAATTCTACATCGGACAAACTTGCGAAGAGGACATCTATGGAACGCACCCACCGGAGAGAGACCGGGACACCGCCGCCAGTCGGAACTGTCACGGCAACTTAATGCCGGGACCACAGCACAGTTTTTTACTTTGATTCCTTCTTCCGACTCTGCCTTGGGTTTTGGCTAAGACTGTTTCCATCTCAAATCATCAATCTAAAAACTAGAAGGCGGCACGTGGGTGGCTCAGTGGTGAACCGTCTGTCTTCAGCTCAGGTCACGATCCCAGGGGTCCTGGGACCAAGTCCTGCATGGGGCTCCCTGCTCAGTGGGGAGTCTGCCTCTCCCTCTGCCTGCTGCTCCCCCTGCTTGTGCTCTTACTCTCTCTGTCAAATAAATGAATCTTTCAAAAAATAAATAAATAAAAAGTAGGTGAGCTATTTTCAGAGAAAGAACTAAAAACATACTATTTTCCTCTTGACACTCCCATCAATGCCTGGAAGCTGGTCTAGCTTATTAGGTCACAAGACCTTACATTCGATACCTCATTTGAACCAGGGACCACATCTCGGTATTTCACACAAACATCAGTCACATTCTAATGCCACCGGTCACAGGCAAGAGGCATGGAAAGGGGCACAAGGTAAATCTGTCCCATTCAGAGACTCCATTCCTGCTGGGGGCGGAGTCGCTGACTGATCTTTATACAAAAAAAAGCAGCTCCGGGCGCCTGGGTGGCTCAGAGGGTTAAGCCTCTGCCTTCGGCTCGGGTCGGTCGTGATCTCAGGGTCCTGGGATGGAGTCCCACATCGGGCTCTCTGCTCAGCAGGGGGCCTGCTTCCTCTTCTCTCTCTCTCTGCCTGCCTCTCTGCCTGCTTGTGATCTCTGTCAAAAAATAAATAAAATCTTTAAAAAAAAAAAAAAGGCAGCTCATTCTCCAAGTGTCACTATCCATATTTACAATGATTTATTTTTCTAAAGGTCTATTCTCAAAACAAGCACAACCAAGGATCATTAAGAGATAGACCTGCACACCCTTCACAAACATCAATGAATCCAGTCCTTACACCAGTATCACGGGGCTGGTTCTTTGGTCCCCATTTTATGGGGCGAGAAACAGAAACGAAGCCATCTGCCTGGGGTTGCAACACTAGCAAGAGGCAGAACCAGAGAACTGAAATTTGAACCTAGATCTGCTCGACTACAAAGCCCTGAGCCCTTCAACATCAAGCAAACTCGTGGTTTTGATCCTTGAAGCAATTCTGTGAGGTAAGCAGATATCCTCTTTTACAAATGAGAATATGAAGTCAGAAAGGATAAATAACTTTGCCAAGGTCACCCAGTAAAGCAGCACTCGGATGGCTCAACTCCCAGGCCCAGGGCTGTGACTGTCCTTGGCCGCCATGGTGCTTCCTCCATGCTGCTCCAAGGGGCTGAGGTAGAAGCCCTCCTGCTCCAGGGTGGGCCCAGGCCACCTCGGGTGTCTCTTAGAAATGCAGTGTCCTGGCCCATTCCAAACTGAATGGGGCTTAGGAACCTGCATTTTAACAAGCACCTAGGGAGGAAACACTATACTAAAGAAAAAACCCACTGAAGAGTTAAGCGCCTCCTGCAAGAATGCAAGAATGCCAAATTTAAGCACCAATGGCCCCAGAAACTGGTGAGTATTAACTATTATCTATGCTCTTACTTAATTACAACCCTGCAACAGCCACTGATTTTGCTGTCCGTGAATCTACATGCATTTCTGATAGCTAATCATGGTGTAAGAAGTTGCAGGTTCACACCCTTGAATATAAATCTTACAGGTAAATCACGAAGGGATTCCATTTCACAGGACTTACAACTCACAAAATTTTCTTGTAAGAGTTCAGAGCTGAGGGACGCCTGGGTGGCTCAGTTGGTTAAGCGGCTGCCTTTGGCTCAGGTCATGATCCCAGCGTCCTGGGATCGAGTCCCACATCGGGCTCCTTGCTCGGCAGGGAGCCTGCTTCTCCCTCTGCCTCTAGCCTGCCACTCTGTCTGCCTGTGCTTGCGCTCTGTATCTCTCTCTCTCTCTAACAAATAAATAAAAAAAATCTTTTAAAAAAAAAAGAGTTCAGAGCTGAAAACAGACAGAAATTTCACCTTGTGAGTTGGATTAAATTAATTTTACAAGTGAAGAAAATACCAACCTGTCAGGAGTTATTGTCCACGGAGAGAATTAAATGAGAGAACATACGCATACACTCTGTGCAAATAAAGACTCCGAGCAGGGCCCAAAAAGTATCAGAAAGAAAACCAGTAAAAATCTTGGGGCCACCACTTTCAAGAGGACTTTTTCAATAGCATACTCATCTGGCTAGCCCTCACATTCTTTTCTTCTTTGGATAAATCACAAATGATTCTCGGGTTTAAAAGCATTTTTGTCCCAAAGTTTGGTTTTTGTTCCAGTGAAATTGCTACCTACCTAGTCTCAGTCTAGTGAGACTCTGAGTTTCTATTTTGTGTATTCAGAAGGCAGTAATGTCAGAGCTGGTCCCCAAATCCAGGCAGCCCAGAACACGGGGCAGGAGTTCCATTCCAAACAAAGATGGCGCCCGTCCAGTCAACTTGGCCATAGTCAGGGCTGACCAGCTTGGGCCAGTTCGCTTGCTTTTCAGTGTGTGAATGTCATTTGAGGTGCAAAGTCTGGTTTCTGGAGCTGCTCCTTCCAGATACTTTATAGAAAGCAAAAATAAGGTTTCATTCTAAACCACAGTGGTACATTTCTGGCAACAAGCTTTTCTCTTTGGTTCTAAAATTTTACCTTTCAACCACATTTTTTAATCCTCCCCCAAAATATAAATCTTGGATTTCAGGTGAGGTTCCTCATGTAAGTGTCCCAAAGTTTAAGGGTTCTGACATTCAGAAAGGCCCTCCCCGAGCGTTTAATCATGAGCTTTAGAATCACTCCCATGAGCGGAGTATTTCTTCTTCTAAAACTCACTCAAGTATTTCCAGAGGGCTCCGTGCAGGGCGCTGAGAAGGAAGAGCAACTCAGCACACACAATGGAGACCTGACATGGGAGGAGGAAGGGGGCAGGGCTCAGTGGGTGCACGGAGGGGAGAGGGGGCCTACTCAACCTGCACATGGGGCCGGTGGGTGAGACACACCCACGTTAGACACACCTTCCAGCCTGGGGAAGGTCGGCTGGGAAAAGTCACGTGAACGTGGAGACCACAGGTTCGTGCAGCATCGACTTAGAGCGGTGAAGGCCTCTCTTCCATTCTGGAATAACCACGTACAGAACACAGGAGGTGAGAGAGGCCGGAAGTCAATGCCAGGTGAGTACAGCTCTGTACGGTACGTGCCAAAGCAGCATTCCTCTAGGTAAGTGTCATCTTCAACGGTCACATGTCACACTACAGTCTACAGATGACACTACTCGCATAGGGAGCCACGACTTTCAACAGCCACTCCCACTCCAAAACCTGTCACTCTGCAGGTCTCCTGGATCTCAGGAAAACACACACCCATCCGTCCAAAGGGAACACTGCGGCGATGTTCTCCACTTCCCGGCTCCCACCCTCTCCTCTGATCTGTCAGCAAACCCCCTGGTTTTGCTATCCCCTTCGTTGTGGGCCCAATCCAAGCCCCAGCACCTCCCAGCCTACTCCCCTACAATGCATCTGCCACCAAAACACCACAAACACTGAAATATGGACTTCAAAATCCATCCCTCTCCTGTTTAGAATTGTGCAATGGCTTTCCATGGAGGCACTAAAAGCCGAACCCCATGAGTGGCCTAAAGGCTCCATGTGCTTTGTCCAGCTGTGAACCCCCCACCCTCCATCTGCTTCCGTCTGCGCCACTCTGCCCCATCATCTCTCTGTGCTAGTCCCAGTGTCCCAAAAGCCAGGAAAACTGGTTCCTGCTCGAGGCCTCTGCCCCGGCACCTCTCTCCCTGGAATGCTTTCCCCCAGATCCCTGCTTGGCTGACTGTCTTTGCAGTCTCTGCTCAAAACGTCACCGTCTCTCAGGTCTCTCCTGACCACCCAATTGAAAGCAAGAGAGGCATGGTTAGTGACCACCTTTGAACAAACCAAGTTTAAACTTTACAGCTGGTCATCGGATTCAACTGACCAGAATACTCAGTACGATCACAACATGTGGGGAAAATAGCGATTCACCCAAGTTTGACTTGAGTCCCTACATCTGGCCAACAACTGGCTTTGGTCTTTAGAATGTCTGAAACCTTGAACTGTCAACTGCCTACTTCGGCAGCATTTCTAGCGCCCTTGAGTGTGTGTGATCAACAACTACACGTCGTTACCATGATACCTTACGCGCGCGTTGTCCACAAGGTGCACAAGGCATGAGTTGAGAATTACTGTTAAACATCTGAATGTTCACTTTTGAATAAAGGTAAACCGCTCTAGCTGTAACATCCAAGTTTTGTGTTTTATAAGTTGAAACTCTGTCAGTTTAAGTACAAATGTATACTGATAAAAAAAATAAAAGCTCTTTTAGTTGATCAATGTGATTTTTTCATTCAAAAACAATCCAGAACTTTCAAATGACTAAATATGTTAACTAGCAATACGAATATTAAACATACCTTTACAAATAAGAGTAACCACTCTTTGTGCCAAGTATTTATAAAAATTTTTATGACAGATGGCTAAGAGAAAATTATATTTTAATTCTAAATTTTATAGAATTATCTTGCAGCATTTATTACAAACAAAGTAACCTTTTAAAACTGCATTTAACTTACAGTCTTAATTATAGTCTTTCAAGAAAAAGTCATATTTGGGAATATTTCCCATCTCATAAGGATGAATAAAAAATAAAATGTCAATCTGTCACCTCAATTTTATGACATGAAAAAACCCAAAATCACAGTCAGCAACATCCATGATAAATCATCTTCGAGCCAAACATAAAGAATATAAAGAAAACAATGTTAGTAAAAACTGAAATCCTCCTAACACATTTTACAGTCACTAATCAAATTCCTAAACAGACCTTACAAAAATGCCTTAGGAAGACAATGGCTTGTAGTTTTGTGTCTGTAAAGGCTAAGAATGTAAACAAAAAGCTTATCAACATGACAGCCACATGTGTCAGCAATGATTAGCAGCTCCGGGCGCCTGGGGGGCTCAGCGGGTTAAAGCCTCTGCCTTCGGCTCAGGTCATGATCCCAGGGTCCTGGGATCGAGCCCCGCATCGCATCCTGGCATCGCATCGGGCTCTCTGCTCAGCTGGGAGCCTGCTTCTCCCTCTCTCTCTGCCTGCCTCTCTGCCTACTTGTGACCTCTATCAAATAAATAACAAATAAAATCTTTTAAAAGGGGGGGGGGGTGCAGTCAAGAGAGCACAGGTGGATTTGCAGCCGGGGCTGAGCGTCTCTGCACTAGGCAAATGATTTGCTCCAACACAAAGTCTCCGATTTTGTTTAGGGTGAAAACCAAAGCTCGCTGCTGGACGGAACTGGTCTAAGTCACAGGTCCACCAAATGCAGCTACACCACCTTGGGAAACTCAGCCAACATCTCAGCCCCATCCCTCATTTGTAAAATGGGGCTACACCGCAAGTGTCGCTGTGAAGAAGACAATGAGTAACACAGGCAAGGAAAGCGCTCAACACAGTGTCCGGCACTGAACGAGCACTTCATAAACCCTGGGTCATTTGACAAAGTACTTCATGCCATGGAAGGACCAGGTCCTAGCAAGTAGCTAACTAACTCTAGAACTGTTAAATCCTGAGTGCAAACACACACACACACACACCCCTGCACAACTGTACAGGCAAGCAATTCCCTTCTGTCCTCTCCCACCACTGCACCGAGTTTGTACCTTACCTGTTCTGGGGACAACTGGTGCTTCGGTTTCCAGTGCTGTCAACCTGGTGTCTTTCATGGTCACTGAAGGGAAAAAACACATGTACTGTACACAATAATCTTACAATGAAGTGAAATCCCCGAGGCACCCCGAGGGAGTTTAGGGTTCACCTGGCTCGACCTCCTTCCTGCTGTAACCAGTTTCTACCAGAATGCACACTTACAACAGCGGGCGCACGTGCCTCTCTCTGTCTACATTTCTGAACAGCTGGTTGCTGGAAAATTCTTTATATTGTGCTGAACTTGTAATCTCTGCCTTTTGTTAGCTATTTACTGGAGCTATAAACAAATGGGCAGGATGGGCTCTCGAGTCCTAGAGTTCCGAGGTACAATCCCAGCTCTGCCATGTATTAGCTGGGCCACTTCTGGCAGTTTCTCTCAGGTGCCTAACGTCTGACCTTGTTACTTCATCTGGAAAGTGAGAAGAATAGCGGCCCCTACCTCAGAAGGCCGTGTGGGGTTACACAAGACGATGCCTCCGGGAGCCCCGGCACAGCACGGGGCACGGAGTCATCACCCAAGCGGCCCAGAGCGCAGGAACAGTGCCCGGTGCAAAGCACTTAGTGGGCTTCCCTCAGGTCGCTGCCCCATGCTCCCCTCCCTCCCTACAGCCCCGCCCCCCTCGCCTACCCACTCCCAGACTAAGCATTCACCCCTACAGTCTCAGCTTAAACATTTGTCCCATCGCGCCTGGGTGGCTCAGTCGGTTGAGCATCCGACTCTGGGCTTCGGCTCAGGCCATGATCTCAGGGTTGTGAGATCGAGCCCCAAGTAAGGCTCTGTGCTCAGGGGTTGTCTGCTGGAGACTCTCTCTCCCTCTGCTCTTCCTCCCACTCACATATGGGCGGGCACGTGCGCTCTCTCACTCTCTCTCAAATAAATATATCTTTAAAAATATATATTTTTTGCCCCATCAGAGAAGGCTTTACTTCCCTCCACTCCCATGCCCCAGACGAGGTCAGGTCCCCTGTCTTATTTGCTTAGCAGCCTCTATTTCTTTGTGTCACTTACAACAACCCAATTAAATAAGCGTAATTAGTTACTGAACTCGTCTCCCTCACTGGAACAACAGCTACGCCCGGGGAGAGAGAGCAGCTCAGTCAGTGCGGCAGATACAGCGGCCACCACGGTGTCTGACTGCACGGAAGCCGCTATAGTAGTTCTTAGATAAACGTATGAGGATGAATCCTGGCCTTCAGAACAGCACGACCTTCATCTGATCCCTCCACAGGACAAGCATAAAATATTTGTGGACAACTATCATTTCTCTCCCCTCGTCCTCTCTTTACCGTATTTCCTGTCTAAATGATCTCCTTTAAGTAAGCACGTTATATACGTCTCTACAAATATGTTCCAATTCGCCTTTAAAATGTAGGCCATTCAGGCTATTTTTAGGGACAGTCTGGCCACGAGATGGTAAGTTCCACGAGGACAGGAACCATCTGTCTGGTCCCCCAGTGGACACCCGGGGCCTACTGCAGCATGTGGCACCCGAGAGGCAAAGACACCATGCGTGGTCCAGCAAAGGTTTCAGCAACGTCTCCGGTCGCCGATCCAGGGCGGGAGGCAGAGGGCAGAAGCGGAGCCTCAGGCGCTGCGTCGGTCCAGCGGGTGAGCGCGGGCCAGCCTGCCCACAAGCCCTTCACGACACCACGATGCCCGAAGCCCTGCTCGAGCAAGGAACAACTCTCTCACTATCAAAATCTCGTGCCCCAAACAACGGGTAATTACATCTCCCTGTGGAGCACACTCTAGGCATTAAACAGCAGTGCGTCTTGTTGGCATACTCCAACTTTACGTCCGCTGCTGAGAGGCAAAGGGCCAGCCAGATCATTCAGACAGGGAGTGCCTGCCCGGCCGGTGAATCAAGAAAAGAACTAGAGGGGCGACTGGGTAGCTCAGGGGGTTAAAGCCTCTGCCTTCGGCTCAGGTCATGATCTCAGGGTCCTGGGATCGAGCCCTGCATCGGGCTCTCTGCTCAGCAGGGAGCCTACTTCCCTTCCTCTCTCTCTGCCTGCTTCTCTGCCTACTTGTGATCTCGGTCAGCCAAATAAATAAATAAAATCTTAAAAAAAGAGAGAGAGAGAAAAGAGAAGAGCTAGAGTTCCAACACAGATGCCTCCGTTATCCAGGACCTCAACATCAGCTGTCGGTCCAGCAGGTCACACAGACTTTCTGCTACAATTCATCCTAGTTGGATCTTTTACCTGAAAAGGAACATCCAAGGCAAGGGTAACGCTGGGACATACGCGAGAGGAGCTCTTGCAGCCGCCCAGCCAAGACCACCATCCTCGACAAAGGGATTGGCCCAGGAAATCAGAACTTTTTTGTCCAATGCCCAACATTAAGACTTCTTAAATTCTTTATCGCTAGGCCAAAAAATGGTAAATGGTAATAAACTGTCATCAGTCTAAGGCTGGCCTGTCAAAGGCTACTTGCATTATTTATATTTTTAATTATTTATTTACTTAATCATTTATATTTAGATCCTGCCCTATGGAGTACTACTAGCTAAAATCACTCTGGTCAGTCAAGTGAGATGTGACCTTGAACTTCTGATAGGAGGTGAGGAATGCCGAAGGCTCTCCTCCAGGATCTGTACCCCTAAAGGGCGTGGCAGGGAGCACCTATCACAGCCTAACAGAATCAGGCCACACTCTTTTCTTCAAGAGCCAAATTAAAGAAGAAACAGGCCCCCAGATCTAGATTTTTCCTCTTTCATATCTGACCCAAAAGCTGTGTTCTCACCTAAAATCGACACTGTGGTGGCACTTCCTACGAGCAGCCTTTCTGGATAAATTAATAAATAAATAAATAGCGCATGGGTTGGAAGAAGAAGAGGGTTCTGTGCTGTTAGTAATTTGAGGTTAAAGAGCACAGGTCAGGGCACCTGTGCCCTGCTCAGCTGGTTAAGCATCTGTCTTCAGCTCAGGTCATGATCCTGGAGTTCCGGGATCGAGTCCCATATCGAGCTCCCTGCTCGGCAGGGAGTCTGTTTCTCCCTCTGACCTGTTGCATTTCATGATCTCTCTCTTTCTCTCTCTCTCTCAAATAAAAAAATAAATCTTAAAAAACAACAACAACAACAACAAAAAGCACAGGTCAATTTGTTTTCATAGTTCACCTTAATTTGATTCTTAAGGTGTTTGCAGATAGATGGCTTATATACGTAGGATTACACATGAACCTAACACGGACGGCTTCACAGCCACGGACAGTTGTCACTGGCAAGACCCATACACACGTTTTCACATCTCTCTGCACTAGGCCAGATGCAGTACAAGCCGTGAGAGGGCTAAGAGCTATCTACCTCCTTATGAAACGCTAGTGGCAGGCGCAGAAAATGCTCTTACAAAGTATTTTATCTGAATATCAGCTGCACGTCCAGACTTTTGGAAGGCCAGTACTGTGTGTGGCCTTCTGTCCTAGGACTCCCCGGAACTGTACACCACATGGCCTGAGATTTTACACACAGCTGTCTACAACAAGTACAGGCAGGCAGATACCCTTTGCCACACCTGCTGTCCCTACTCGGGTTTTTCATCTATAAATTCGAAGACGATTCAGATAAGGTTCAGGCACAAACTATTTCAATATCAAGTACAGGACAGGCAGAACAGAACCATCCCACCATTGTGTTAATAACAAAGATAACAGTAATAACCATACACTAGGACACTATTGTGTTCAGCTCCAGCTCAGTAACGGACTCAGGTGATTTCTTAGGACAATATTCTATCAAGTGAACGAAGCCACCTTCAGCACAAAAGCATCCAAAAAGGATAAGATACTAGCTCTGATTGCCTCTTCCCACAGACACACAGAAGGAGAAGCGGGTAGGAAACACTACTTTGTATGTCAGAGGGAAGCAGCTGATGGCAAAACCTGCCAAAAAGTGTAGTCGTGGGTGACTTCCACGGTCTCGCAGCTGCGGGCCCTCTCAAGGTCACATGAACTGGGGCAGGGGAGCTCCAGATTTGCCAATCAGAATATTTCGCCATCCGGGCCCTTGAAGGACAACTCGCTGAAGCTTATACCCTATTTCGAAGGTGAATCTTGTCAAACCTGCCAGCAGGGACAGAGCTCAATTTCAGTAAGATACCACTCTTCTCTAAATGTTTCTTTTAGCCTGAACAAAATTATTTACTGAGAAAATAAGGTCACACAGATACCACATATGCTTCAAAGAGTCACTCTACAAGCTTCCCCTAAAAGAAATCTGAGCAAACTGTTAAGATTTCTTTAAGTTTCAAGTCCATGGAACTAAAATAGAAATACCGTAGGGAACTAGGACACAGGGTTTGACTGACAGTCTAGGCCAGCGGCTCCAAACGCAGTCCTGCCACCAGCAACAGCAGCATCACCTGAGGATTTTCAGAAATGCACTTGGACCTCGAATCACACCTCTGAATCAGAAACTCTGGGTTTCTGATTCAGTCTTCTGGGTCATTCTGATGCCCACTAAAGGCTGAGAACCACTGGTCCAGGAAGAAAAAGGATGATGCCAAGAAACACTAAAAACATTTATTTAATAAATAATTTTATAAATACTCTGAGGTTCACAAGGGAAAAAAAATACATAGTGCATAAACCTTGGAAAAAAGCCCAGTGGAATTCTGCCAGGTGCTAAAGGTACCAACACAGACTGAATGCCAGGCCTGACAAGCATTTAGCAAGTTCCACACCTGAGATCTCCACTTCTGATTTTTTTAAATGTGGCATTTAAGGTTGAATTCCCAGGGAAGTGTAAAGAATCTTTCAATATAAAAATTTAACAAGAGGATTTATAATACAAACAGCACACAGGTCCACCTTTAAAAGGCTTGGGTCTTTCCTACCTACTGGTTTTTTTAAAAAAATTGTTTTTAATAAAGCCCAAGTCCATTTTTAAGAGGAGCAATCTATATAGAATAATCAGGTGTGGGGCGCCTGGGTGGCCCAGTGGGTTAAAGCCTCTGCCCTCAGCTCGGTCATGATCCCAGGGTCCTGGGATGGAGCCTGCTTCCCTTCCTCTCTCACTGCCTGCCTCTCTGCCCTACTTGTGATCTCTGTCTGTCCAATAAATAAAATCTTAAAAAAAAAAAAAAAAAAAAGAAGAAGAAGAATAGTTGGGCTGCAGGCTGGGTCCATAAAGCTCCTGAAGGGGTCTGCAAGAGCTATTTGATAGTCATGGGATAGAAAGGGATACTTGGTTCAAAGCTTCCCACGGATTTTCAGAGGGGAACTGAGGCCCCCCAAAAGTTAAGAAGCACTGACATGAATCAGTTCATGAGATTAGCATTTCATGTCGTTTATCAATATGAAAGATGAAATGTTTGGGCTCTGAAGTCAACCAAGAGGGTTCAAATCCCAGCTCAGAGGGTGAATAAGTGACCTTAGGCCTGTTTCTTCATCTCCCTATCCTATCCTATCTCTTAAGGTTGTGGGGAGAGTTCAAGGGCATCAAGCATGTCAGATGCTTAGCACAGTACTAGCCACGTAAGTCCTCACCAAATAAAAAGGCTTACAACAGTATTGCTACTGAACAAAATTTGTCCAGTATTGCTGGGTCCATAAGGCTTAGCAGTCTCTCCATGTAACAACTTGTATGTGAAACATTGATAAAACCGTTCCAGAACTTAAAATGGATACACTTTGCGTATGCTACTGTGCTCCTTGAACCACTCAAAGTAGCACGGTCTCACCGGCCGCATGCAGACGTGAAGGTCACTACATCTGTTCTTCCTTATCACTCCCTACTGGGCTTTCCGTCACCAACAGAAAGACAAAATTGTCCCTTGTTACTCAAATACTTCATGGTGCCTTTACTTTAGAAAGTGATCTGTGAGTTCTAGGCCAGTAACTACCATGCCTTGTTTTGTATCAAAGCTAGGTTTTTAATGCACTTTACTCATTAGATGACATTCTGTTTCATTCATCTGTTACCTTATGCTACTTCCCTGGACAGAACAAAAGTTAGCACTGCACAAGGGACAAGAAGAAACTAGCAAGGTCCTAACACCATATACCTTTTTTATATAAAAAAGAGTATTCACCATTTGGGGGGGGGGGGTATTTTTTTATTTACTCCCTCAAAAAAACCCACACATAGACATTAGGTATTAAATGACTAATTTGGGGGCGCCTGGGTGGCTCAGTGGGTTAAGCCGCTGCCTTCAGCTCAGGTCATGATCTCAGGGTCCTGGGATCGAGCCCCGCATCGGGCTCTCTGCTCCGCAGGGAGCCTGCTTCCCTCTCTCTCTCTCTGCCTGCCTCTCCATCTACTTGTGATTTCTCTCTGTCAAATAAATAAATAAAATATTTTTAAAAAATAAATGACTAATTTCTTGTAACTATAGGCTTAAAAAGTAAATCAGAGAAAGAAAAATCTCAAATTGCTGAGAGGAGACCTCTTTCAGACCAATTTAAATGCAAAAAATTAGTATTGTCATGCAAACTAAATTATACTAAGCACTGAGGGAAAAAACTCAAATGTGCATGTATGCTAATTATACACACTTTTTAAAAAAGCAAACAGCTACAGGTTTGAATGTTATTGAGTACATTTTGCTTTCACGCTTTATTTCAGCTACTTATATGACAAACAAAATTAATCTCCCAAAGAGAGACTTATAATATAATGAACTTACAGGGAATTACCTTTTTAAAAAAAAATCATGTGATATAAAGGAAAGGAGAAACAAGTCATCACTCAACGGTTCAGGCTAAGAGTCACCAATTTGCTTAGTTATTATAAACCCATTAACACCTGGATTCAATTTACTCAGAATGTTTAGCTGAAGCCCCAAGAGGACTTGAAATCCCAGAAATTTATCAGAAATCGTCTAATTCACAATTCAACTCTCTTATCTCAAAGATGAAGAAACAAACTCAAAAAACTTCAATGGCTTTTGAAAAGTCAAAAGCTATTTGATTTTTAGGAAAAGCTTAAAATGGCTGATGTGTTGTTGTTTTGGGTTCATCTGCATCCAAGAGTGTACAATTAATTCCAGGAAAAGCTAATTTTAGTCAGCTATGGCTCTGGAACCGGGCAAAGAACATCCCTGTACCCTAACAAATGGTGAAAGAAGACAGAGCTACAAGATCAAGTCAGCTGTAATTCAGAGCCCAAAACTCACCCACCACTACCCACACCAGAGTTTAGAAACTATTTTAGGAAATGTCTCTGCAATACATTATACATTAAAGGAAAAATAGCCAAATTGATACTTGAAACCACTGGTCTTCAACTTCTGGTGTACATGAGAATCACCTATGACTTCTTCTAAAATATATTTCCAGGGTATCCTTGAAGACCAAATATGTAGGGTCACCTACTACGAAGCCAGACATCTGTCCAGGAAGGTGCTGGTGAACATTACTGCTTTGAGATCTCTTGTTCCCCGCATTTTCGTTATTCAGTAAACACTACATAGACAGGTATGTGTCTGATTTGTCCTAGTAAGACTCCTCCGTTTCAGCTCACAACGGAAACCAAGCATGCACAAAAGGCATCAGGTTACACCACAACAGCAGCAGTCCCAGATGTCTTTGCTCTTCGCCCAGGGAGGGAGAGTACAACTGAGTCACAGGACTTGACACACTCCAACTTAACCGAGGTCAGTGAGAAAGCTGTAGCCGCCCAAGAATCGAACTAGGAATTTAGAAACATACCAAGTCTTTATGACACCAGGAAATGCATGCAGTGAAGAAAGCTTACATCATCTACCCTTCCAGGCACGTGATGTAAGAGTGTTTTGGATAAGATATTAACTTTAGTAAGAGGATATTTTCATTTTACATCTTCTATAAATACCCCTTAAGTTTACACCAGGTGGTTGGAGGAAGATTCTGCAGCTCCCCAGGGCAAGAGCGAAGAATGTTTCAGTGTTTCTGAGGAGCCTCATTTGCCTGATGCATGACTGTTACAGGGACATTTCCCTGCACAACCTTAAATCAGCTTTCGCATTTGCATATTCCAGGTTTACTCAGGAATGTTCAACTTAAGAATCACAGGTGGTTGTTCAGTAAATCAAGGGCTCCCAGAAGATTCGGTTTTATAATGCTTCCTGAAATTTACAGCTCCACTTTGCCAGCACATTTGAATTCAGATGACTCCACGTTGATCCCAAAATTATAAATCAAAGTATCTCAGAAGAGTATTATTCTATTTTAGTACTTTTACAGCTTACTCTGTGTAAAGTGAAGTGCTATTTCTACACTTTCCATAAAAAAAAACTAGCAAGGATTTTAGTAGGCCTTCTTTCTGCAGTAAACGCATCAGTTTTACAAAAACATCAAACACTTGCCAGCCTAATTTAGACTAACATATTTACAAGCACAACACTGCCATCCCAAACAAGCTAGAGTATACAAGCACCTGCAGCTATGTACCTATACAGCTAAGGTATAGAAGCTGATGTACTCCTCTTCAAAATTACACACACACACATGCACAGGCACTTGTGCACAAACTCTGGCCAACTGATTAACAGAATGACAGGCTGGCTTTGGTCAAATCACAGATAAATGAGAGTATAACAGATGAATGTGAGTGTAAATCATGACAGGAGCGCCGTCTTGGAACCCTCGGCAGCGCCCCAGACCCCGATTCCAGCCCTGGCTCAGATAAACGCAGGGGTGTGACCTTGGGCAAGTCACCCTCATCTCTCTGGGCCTCAGTTTCTTGACCCGGGAAATGGAGGTGTTAACAGTGGCCGCCTCTTCCCTTGGTCGCAAGCCCTAAAGGAGAGGAGGACCGCCCAGCGCTTCCCTAGCGAGTGCTCCAGACTCGCGAGCTGTTGTTATTAGGGGGACCGCGCCCCCTCCCAAGCAGTCCCACCCCCAAATCCGAAACACGCGAAGCAAAACTCTTCAACAGGAAACACAAAGAGCCTGAATGCTGCCAGCTCTCCCGGACTGCGGGCTCTCCATCTCCGGTTCCTCAAATGAATGAATGAGCGTCTAGGAGCGGCTCTGCACACAGCTGTCTCTCGAGGCTCCCCTCTGCCGACTTGAAGGTAACTGTCTTTCACCGTCCATGAAACACCCACGAGCGCACCCGGAGGGAGGCCCCTCGTCCTGCCCGCTGCAGCGGGGACGCCGAGTCCACGCGAGTCTCCGGTGCCCACAGGCAGCCTCCATTCATTCTCCTCCCACCCCTGACCCCTCTCCTGAAGCCCCAGGACCAGCCGCCCTCCCCCCACCGGCCCTTCCCCTCCCGCCAAGGGTCCCTCCCCTGCCCCCCCCGCACCCCGCGAGAACCTGTCACCCCACAAAGTGAGGGGCTGGCGAAGGGGCCCACCTCACCCCTGCCCTCGGCCCGGCGCCCCGGGGGTGCAGCCGTCCCCTCCGCCGCCGAGGAGGGGCGAAGTGCGGGCCCGGCCCGCCTCTCCTCCGCAGGGACTCGCCAGCTCTGCGGGGCCCCGCCAGAGGCAGCGCGTAATAAGAGGGAGGGGAAAGCTCTCCGAACACCCCTTCCCGGGGTTCCCTCTCCAGCAAGGGAGCCCCTTGCCCCAGCCCCTCGGGGCCTCCCAGACCGGGGTCATGGTGCCAGGGCTGCCCCGAGAAGCCCCCATGAAAAGAAGGGGGAGACACCCCCATACTCACCCACCGTCTCCTCCCCCTCAGCTGTTTACCTCACAGTTCCTCCAGCCTACAGGGCGCCGCCATCTTGGACGTACAGCACCTCCCCCCCGTCGTGAGAGGTCCACGGCCGCTGCAGCCTCCGCCACGAAAAAGAGTTCCCACTTGGGTCTGGCCTGCCTCTCGACCCCGGCGACAGATGACCGCAGCCGGCAGCCCCGTTGGACGGAAGAGGCCTTCCTGGTCATTAGTGATAATGCGGGTCAGTCGAGAAAGGACCCAGGAGAGTTTGGAAGTCAGGGGGGCGGGGACGGGCGGAGGGATCCCGAAAGGAGGGCGCTGAGAGATCTTGTGACTCCGAAGGAGGCGAAAAGAAGGGCCGGCGCGGCGGGAGGAGCCACGCGAGGGAGCGAGGGGCGGGGCGGAGGTCACGTGCCAGGCCCGGCGGGAGGGGCCGTGCAAGAGGCGTAAACAAGGTGGCGGGGCTGGGTGTGGTTGGGGCGCCTGCTGCCTCCTCGTCCCGCGCCGTTCCTTCCCTTGCAGACCCGGGCGCCCCCCTGGGGTCTCTCTCTGCCCCGCCGCAGAGATGCGAGCCTGTTTCCCAAAGAGCCCCTGGGGCCCGCGTGGGTGAAGGGTCAGCCTTGGAGCTTTGGAAGAGCGGCAGCTCGCCCAGGCAAGGAGGGAAAACAGCACCGGGGCAGCTTCTTTCCTTTGCAGAATATTTGCGGGAGCCCGCCTTGCTAACACTGCAACGTGGTCACCGCGGCCGTGGGAAACAACTACCCCGATCAGAGCAGACAGCTTTAAAATAAACAGCCTTAGCGCCGCTCCTTCTCCTTAGCTCTGTGAACCTAACACGTCTGGAAGCCTCCGCCTCAGTTTCTTCTTCTGTGAAATGGGCCCATAGCCTTCCTGAAGTGAGGATTCAAGTCCCACGCACAGGAAATGCTCAACAGGTGCTGTTCTGCGTCAGAGGCGGGCGCAGTCAGCGCTCTGACCCATACAAACAGTGAGAGAGCAGAGGGAGAGAGGAGTCGAAGGGTGGGTTGTGAAAGGTTTTTTGAAGGAATGGGCATCTGCTGGAGTTTTCGAGGAAAAGTAGGTTTCTATGACGTGGAAATGGAGAGGTGGTTGGAAGGAAAAGGGCATTTCAGGCCAAAAGCACCAAGGAATCAAGAGCCTGGAGGCAGCAAATGCTGGGTGACTTAGGGGACTGGCAGGTTTTGTCATAGGAACGAGTTGGGTCACAATGCAAGTCAGCCTGTGATTTAAGGGGCCAGGTGCCAGACACCACAGTGGGTGCTGTCAGAATTCCAAGGGGCCTAGCGGGGTCCTGAGTAGGGCGGCTGCTAGCTTGTATGGCGCCTTTGTGAGAATTAGAGACACCCCTTCTGGGCCCACAGCTCATGTGAGCAGAGCCCAGGATGTATTTCAGCTCCTACCCTCCCACTCCCAACCCTCCTGAAGGCCCTTGTACAGTGCACAACCTTTATAGCCGTGTCGACTTACAGGGGAGATGGGCATTGAGCTGGGGATTCATCCAGTCTAACTGGTGAAGAAGGCCTTGGGGACAAAGCCAAGAGTTCTTGATTCAAATTTGGATATAGGTTTCTGCTACTGTAGCAACTAAGTTAGCATTAGTTTTCCTCGTCCACAGCATGGAGAATGATAATGACTGCCTAGTGGGGATTTGAGGCTGAATCCGTGAGACACGAAAACATAACTAGGGTAAAACCTGCTTCAATACAAGTTAGTTTTGTTCCTGTGTTAATTGTGCCCATGGCCGACATCCATCACTCCCAGGACCTGCTCCACCAAATGCTAGATTCTGTGTAGCCCCCGGAGCACAATCAGCTTGGGGTCCAGAGATGAAAAGGTTGGGGGAGATTGGGAAGGATTTGATTTCTCCCAGTTCCGCCAGTCCACAAACCATTTTACAGGAACGGACTCCTGCCTTTGTGTTCATACCAGGGCAGGGACCCAAGTGCATTTGGAGATTTCTGAGTCTGGTGATTAGAGTGTTCGGGTTAGGGGTGGAGTGGGGGGGGGGGCAGGCACTTCTCCAGAGCTCGGACCCAGGAAGCTCCCTCCCTACCCCCAGTTTTCCTTGGCTCTCTGACCTCATCCTGCTGGAATGTTCTCCGTGGAAGGGAGCCGTGATCCATGGGGCTCATCCACTGCTGGCCCTCAAGGGGGCCCTCACCACATTCGTACTGTTTCTACACGGTCTGGAAGAAGGATGGTAATTGTTCTCTCAATGTGGACCACCAGGGGTTTGAGAGGAGAGGCCAGAGAGAACAGGCAAAGGCAGTCCGGCCACCATCCCTTGCCACTCTCGGTTCGGGCTGCCTGGATATTTTCTCCTTCTCTGGGATTAAGTTTTGTCATTTGCTGAATAGGTGTTAATGAGACCACTACCTTCCAGGCGGCACCCTGGAGCCTCCTTGTGGCAGGAGCTCCCCCGCTGGGCTTTCTCCACCAGTCGTGGTTCGCCTGTCTCCATGTGACAAGAAACAAAGGAGCTGAGCCCGTGTTTGCAGGGGGTGCTGCCTCTATGCATGTGACAGATGTCCACTACACTTGCCTGGGCAGCATCTCCCCCTCCCCTTCCTGGGGCCACCACAGCACCACCCTCAAGCCACAGGCACCTGGGCCCAGTCTAGCCAATCCCAGATCCCCATCCTCTAGCCAAAGTGGTTGACTGTTGGACACGTGACTTGAGCTGGACCAATCAGGGTGCTTCCCTGGGTCTCTATATGGATGCGAAAAGAGAGATTGTGTCTTTCCTGTGGGGTTGCTAAACCAGGGTGAGGAAGCTGTGACCTTCCACTTCCCCGTGTCCTACATCAAGCCCTGAGAGAAGCCCAGCCAACAGATGGAGAAGACCTACATGGCAACAGCAATAGAGATGGAAAAAGAAATCTGATTTGTTATCTCCTGAGTTTTCAGAGTCCCCAGAGGCTGGATTTGCACTGGCCTCCCAAGTGCCATGAGGCAACAACTATTTTGGCCGATGCTGGTTTTGGGTATAGGTTTCTCTCTTCTGCAAACAGAAGGCCTCCCAGGTGCAATGAGATCTGAAGGCCTTTGGAAGGACACCACCAGTACAAAATACTTCTCCCCCATCCGCTGGCGTGGTCCTCTTGCGGGCTTTCAGCCCCTCGCTGTCTAGCCCTGTGTCCGAAAGATGAAGACAATAAATGTCTACACGACACTATATGACTCCATAGCTATGTATGTATGTACTTTCAACTTATGTAAATGGTTTAGGTCTCAGATGGCAATCTGTCTCTTACTTTCCCCCCACACTCACCATTGTTTTGAATCTCATTGCTTTGTGTTCATGTAGCCAGTAGCTTTAAACTGCTGACAATTATTCAGTGACGCAAATCTAACCTGATCTACTCTCCACTCTGCCAGGGAATAACAGCCACAGTCCCACCAGAAACAACGCCGTGAGAAACATCACTGTCCTTGTGCCCTTATGGATAGGGCTGAGAATTTGGGGGAGATGCATATTCTAGGAGTAGAACTGGTGGGCTGACTTTTTGTTGTTGTTGTTGTTTTTAGAGAAATTGTTTTAGCTTTATTGTGATATAATTGGTATACAAGGAATTGCACACATGTAATTGAATGTATCCGGATGCTTGTGGACATATGCATACAGCCGTGATACCATTGCTACAACCAAGGTACTAAACATATCCATCACCTCCAAAAATTTTGCACCGACTTACCACCAAATTGTGCCCCAGAAAGACTGCCCCAGTCTACACCCACTAGAAGTCCGTGGCAGTGCTCACTTCCCTGCCAACACGTGGCATTGACTAGCTCTTTCCTTTTTTCAGCATAATAGGGCTACAGTGACATGTTCTTGTTTTAATTTACCTTTCTCTATTAGTGAGCTAGAGCATTTCTTCACATTCTTGTTAAGCTTGTGGGTTTCTTCCTCTATAAATCGCTGATTCTTATCTTTTGACCATTGTCGCAGCAGAGTTGGTAGAGTTACTGTCATTCCCGTGTTGATCTGTGGGAGCACTTCCCCTGTTCTAGCAACGTGCCCTTTGTCGGCTACAGATACTCCCCGTGTCTCCCCCAGTCTGTTATCATCCTAATGACTGTATTATACTTTGTTGGAAAGGATGTTATCAAATTCATCCTGATGTTATCAAATTCATCTCCTTTTTTTTTTTTTTGAGACTTATTCTTTGGGTTTTTGAGGTTTTGTTTAAGAATGCCCTTTCCAACCCCTGTCTTGGTCAGGAAGGAAAACCGGCCGCCAATGTGCAGCACAAAAACCAAGTTGTTCAGTGAGGTCAGAGGGGCCCAGAAGAGTGGGGATCCTGGGTCTACAGCCCAG
The DNA here is from genome assembly GCF_022355385.1 of Mustela nigripes. NCBI lineage: Eukaryota > Metazoa > Chordata > Mammalia > Carnivora > Mustelidae > Mustela > Mustela nigripes. Next base: position 3,464,361 of record NC_081565.1, on the reverse strand, counting down.
CTATATGGCCTGGAGGAGTCGCTGAACGAGTTCGGTTTCTCCAGCCAGAGATGGGGATGACGCCCATGCCTTAACCACCTGCTTCAGAGGGTTGCTGGGACAGTGCAGCATGAGACCCAGAGCACCTGCCACAGTGTGGGCGTCGATAAACATTGTTTTTGCTCTTACCTGCTGTATGAGTGTCCTCAGCTGCCCTACCAAATTGCCGCGAGCGGGGTGGCTGAGAACAGTGGAAATGTATTCTCTCACTGGCCTGGAAGCCAGAGTCTGAAGTCACGGTGTGGGCAGGGTTGGCTCCTTCTGGAGGCTCTGATGGAAACTGCATTTCATGCCTCTCTCCAGCCTTGGGATGGTGCCGCAGACTTTGACACTGTAGCAGGGTCACTCACTTCCCTCCTTTGGTCTTCACGTGACCTTCTCCCTGGGTGTCTTCACACGGCCCTGTTTTCGGTGTGTGTCTGCTTCTCTTCATATAAAGACACGCGTCATTGGATTTGGGGCCCCCATTAATTTAGCCAGTATGATTTCATCCGAACTGCACTGCCTCTGTAAAGACCCTCTTTCCAAATAAGGCCACATTCTGAGGTTCCAGCTAGACATGAATTTGGGAGGGGGGGGCACTATTCAATCCCCCGTGCCTGCTTTTAAGGAGCACAGAATCCAGTGTTGAGATGGGAAAGGGACCGACGGTACCGGGAGTCAGAGCCAGGTCCAGCCCAAGACCAACCTGCAAAGTGCCGCAGACAGACAAAGAGGTCGTACTCAGAGTCAGCATGATGAAGGCCGCTTACTTGGTGGGGGTGGGTTCCGAACTTTCCTTGTGGTTGAATCAGGAATTTGCTGAACGGTGATGGGGCAGAGGGACTAAAGGAGGAACACCAGTTTGAGCAAAGGCATTCCAGCAAGACCGGCTGTTTGCTTGATAAACGGTCAGGTTTAAGATATGCGTGAGACAGTAGATAAAGAAGCCAGCAGATGGAGGGCCTCGAGCTGAATAAGAAGCCTAATTATACCTGGAGGCGGTGAAGAGCCCCTGAAGGTTTGAGAGTCACCTGTTGGATATTGTTGAATGTTTCATCCTGACTTTGGAGCTTGCTCATTTGACCGAAATGCTGGGCTGGCTGTCTCCTTGGGCAAATCCCCATCACACCTCTACTTGCCGCTTGAAATGCAGTGTGCAAGGCCACATTCCAGAATGTTCCATGTTAATCTCACGGCCACCATTGAGACGCCCCCCCCCCCCGGTCCTTCACCCCACAAAGCACAGACATTCACGATTAGAGGTTCTGTGTTAGTTGTGCCTCCTCTGAAGAATATGCAGTGATCATTCGGAAAATGATACATGTAGATCCCTACCTCACACCCTATGCCAGAATCAACTCTTAAGGGACCCGAGCTCTCAGTGTCAAAAGTGAAATAATACAAGTGTTGGAAGAAAACAACATGAGTGAATTTTTTGTATTCAGGGGTGAAGGGGAGGGAAAAAAAAAACAACCCTTTATAAAAAGCCAAAAAGTCGGGGCACCTGAGTGGCTGGCTCAGTGGGTTAAGCTGCTGCCTTCGGCTTAGGTCATGATCTCAGGGTCCTGGGATCAAGCCCCCGCATCGGGCTCTCTGCTCAGTGGGGAGCCTGCTTCCTCCTCTCTCTTTGCCTGCCTCTCTGCCTGCTTGTTATCTCTCTGTGTCAAATAAATAAATAAAATCTAAAAAAAAAAAAAAGGCCAAAAAGTCAGAAGCAACAAAAGAAAAGGCCGACAAACTAGAAAGCCTCCCCAAACAAAACGAAACATCTTTCGCATGGCAGTAAGAAAATAAGCAAAGTCAGAAAATAAATAAGATGACAGAAAATATTTGCAACTTATAGCATGAGCCTCCTAATAGGTACAGAGAACTTTTAAGAATCTCTTAAGAAAACACAATTATTTCATAGCAAAAAAAGAGGGGGCAAAACACACGAACAGAAAGTTCACAGAAAAAGAAATGTAATTGAGTTCAGACTTCTGGCCTCTAGAATGAGAGGGGACATAAGTTTCCATTGTTTGAAGCTACCCAGTTGGGGTCATTTGTTACAGCAGCTCTCAGAAACTGAAACACTGACCGCAAATAGTAATTTGTGTAATTTAATAATACGTTTTTATTTAATAATAAATAAAAACCAGTGATTCAATAGCAATAATCCAACATAAGGGGACAAAAGAAGAGAGAAGAGGAAAAAGATCTAATTATGCCAACCCCTTACGATGAAAATCAGCAGTGAATGAGAAAAGTTCATCATTTACATTCTCATTGTTGGAAGAACCCGTGGTTCATTCACACATTAGGAAGGAAAACTCTTCTTTACAGAAAAGAGAAAAAAAAAAAAAGCCAGGTAACAAGCCCAGGAGGAATGGTAGGATTCGTAGAATCACCATTTGCAGCTTCCAGGGAAGGGGCTGACTCAGGCAAGGACCAGCAATGGGTGCCACGGCCATCAGGGGGAGGAAGAGGATGGTTGTAAGGACAGTCCTACCCCACAGACTGCCTCTCAGCTCACCCTTATGATGGAGAGACCCGGCTGTCAGACTTAAACCAGCTGACCAAGCTGCACATCATTGTGGCAGGGCGGTGGGAGGGAGGCAACCTGACATTAGGGTCGTCCAATACCACACGGCCCATAGCATCACAGGGGAAGTAGCCATCCTAAAATGTCCCGCCAGAGTCTACTCAAGCCTTGGCCCCAACTTTCGGTTGGTATGGGGGGAGGTACAGGTTAAACGGCACCATGAGGAATCAGACAAACCCACAACGCGGGACCTTCCGCCAGACTGGTCTGGGCTTTTATAAGGGAAAAAGAAAACACCAAAAGCAACAACAGAAATCAACGTCGAAAGAAAGGGGTGGTGGGCACTGTTGTGTCACAAAGGAGAGTAAAGGAACAAGCAAACATAGTGCTCGAAATGGGACAGGATCCTGATTCTTAAAGAAGGATTCTAAAAGAAAATTGGGGGAAACTGCGAAACTGTGACTATGGACAGAATATTTGATGGGATTGGGGGATATCTGATAATTTAGTAACTGTAGTTAAGTGATGTTGCAAGAAATATCTGTGTTTCAGAGATACACGCTCGAGCGTCTGTGGGCGAAGCGTCACGACGTGTGCAGTACACCTTCAGAATATTTTATCAGAACCAAACGTATTTGGACAAACACACATATGCATCTAGAGAGATAAACCACACTGGGCAAATATAACCACTCTCGAAGAACAGTGCTGGGTATATACGTGTCCATTAGACACATTTCATTTGCTTTCCTGTTGGAAATTTTTCAACATAAAAACTTGAAAAAATCTTCGAAGATCGAAAAGTAATTGGAAAAGGCAGTGAAGGAAAATTCTGATCCCAAGATGCTGAAGTCCCCCAGACTCCCTGCACCGTCTGTGGAAGTGGGGGCTTGGGCGGGATGGATGGGCTGTAAAATGTGGCAAAACGCACATAACGCAGCATTTACGGTCTTAACCCCTTTTAAGTGCCCGGTTCAGCGGCGTGAGGCGTATTTGCAACACTGGGCGGCCGTCAGCCCCATCCCTCTTCAGACTCTGTCATCTGGCAACACCGAAACTCTGTCCCCAGTGAACATTAACTCTTTGTTTCCCCTTCCCCAGGCCCTGGCACCTGCCCTCCTGCTTTCTGTCTCTGTGATCCTGACTTCTGTAGGTCCCTCAGATACACGGTATCCAACAGGACGTGTCCTTCTGTGTCTGGCCGGTTTCGCTCAGCGTGGTTGTGTCCTCCAGACTCTCCCATGTTGTCTTGTCGTCGGGATCTCCTTCCTTTGAAGGCTGAACAATATTCCACTGTATGGATAGACCACGTCTATTTTTTTTAAAGATTTATTTATTTACTTGCCCTTTGCAACGACGTGGCGGGAGCTAGAGGGTACTATGCCGAGCGAAATCAGTCAATCAGAGAAAGACAATTATGGTTTCACTCACCATGGAATTTAAGGAACAAGACAGAGAAGCGTCAGGGCGGGAGGGGAAAATAAAACAAGCCGAAATCAGAGAGGGAGACAAACCATAAGAGACTCTTAATCACAGGAAGCCACCGAGGCTTGCTGGAGGGGGCGAGAGGAAGGGGTAACCGGGTGATGGACACTACGGAGGGCACAGGATGTGACGAGCACTGGCTGTGATATGCACCTGATGAGCCACTGAACTCCACTTCTGAGACTAATAATACGTTATATGTTAATTAATTGAATTTAAATAGAAATACATCACGTTTTTTTAAAAAGAAAAAAAGATTTATTTATTTATTGTAGAGAGGTGGGGGGGGGCAGAGGGAGAGGGAGAAGACCTCAGACAGACCCCCTGCTGAGCAGGGGGCCCGGTGGGCTCGATCCCAGGACTCTGAGCTCATGACCTGGGCTGAAGGCAGAGGCTTCACCGACTGGGCCGCCCCGGACTGGTTATTGCTGTACTCGTCGTCAGTAGACACATGGGTCGCTTCCCCGACTGGATTGCTGTGAACACTTCGGCTGTGAACGTTGAGTACAAACAGCTCTTTGAGTCCCTCCTCCGGATGCTTTCAGGTGTACGCCCAGCAGTGGAGCGGCCGCGGCCGGGCAGGAAGAAGGCTTTCCCGCTTTCCCAAGGAGGCCTGTGCGTCCTCTTAAATCTGCAAACCGGTGAACGTGCAGAAGTGCATGGCCGTCCCTCCGTTCAAGGACGTACTGTCCGAGTCACGAGGGCACACGGTTGCCCCCCTCAGCCCGGCATCTAGATCACTTTCTTAGGCGGAGACAAAGGTAGCTGGCACGTCCATGGAGGCAGCGGCATATGCAAAACAGATGTAAACAGAGCAAAAGCCCCAGGAGCCTGTCTCCTGCGGATTCTCTACTGGTGTAGCCTGCCTGCTGGATGCTTCCAGAGCGGGTGAGCGAAGGATCGCCCTCACAGCTGCGTGGACTTGGTCACGGTGCCCAGCGCTGCTGGGGGTGGGTTCTCTGTTTCCCATCATCTGCCCAGTAATTCCAAGTGATGAAATGCTCCCGCAGACGCCAAGGGCAGGCTTGTGAATCTCCTCCACCCTGTCTGGCCCAGGTCGATGGTCCCAAAGCTCTCGTCCTGTCTGCAGCCTCTGGGTGAGTGTCCTGCGAGCATCCAGGGGACACGGACCAGGAAGTCCTCAGGAGTGGACAGGGCAGTAACCAAATGTCAGGTGTTTCATTAATAATCAACCACCATGTAAATTAGCACAGCCCACCTGGTAGCAATCAGGCTGACCCTGCCCTGTTTCTGCTCCTGGCTGTGTCCCTGAAGAGAGAATCAAAGAATCCCATCACCGGTTAACAAATATTTCTGCTGAGAAATGATCAGTCACAGCTCTAGAGGGTTTAGCATTTAAATATGGTTTCCTACCTACAACAACTCCAAGGAAGCATTATCCTTAGCCCCATTTCACAGATGTAAAGTCTGAGGCTCACGGGAGGCTAGTAGTGCCTGTTCAAGGTCCTGCAGCTGGTGGGTGTCAAGACCCGGCTGCAATCCTAGGTCTGGAGGCCAGTACGATGCTTCCATTTTACTCCAGTGACTGGAGAGTTGGACATCCTCTCTGGAATTACGTTTTAGAAGACACAAGTAACACACTTAGCTTGGAGGTGATAAAACAATGATCCCCACTTTCAAGGATTTTCAAGAAGGTTGAGGGAGCCAGGGTCCCAGTCCTGGCTTTGCTTTTTAGAGTTCTTTTTTTTTTTAAAGATTTTATTTATTTATTTATTTGACAGAGATCACAAGTAGGCAGAGAGGCGGGTGTGTGTGTGTGTGTGTGTGTGTGTGTGTGTGTGCAGGCTCCCTGCTGAGCAGAGAGGATCATGACCTGAGCCAAGGACAGAGGTTTAACCCACTGAGCCACCCAGGCGCCCACTTCTTAGGGTTCTTGAGGCCTCAGTTTCCCCTTCTGAAAACTCGGGGGCTGAATGGGGGTATCTGTGGCTTCCCCCCCCCCCGCCCCGCCTCTCCAGTCCTCAGGGTAGGGTTTCACATTTGCTCGAGGGAAATCGCTGGAAAGTCTCTGAGGAGGTTCCCAGGGAGAAGTCACGGGGTGGATGGAGCAGGTCGGCTTCTCGGTCCTCGGCTATTTCCTGAACCTGGGAACGGGGTCCCCACGTGCCCTGTTGGACACCCCTGCCGGGTCTGCTGGGAGGCACCGGCAGGAACCAGGTCCCGGGGCTGCTCGCCCACACCCCTGCCTGAGCAGAGCACCCCTCCCTCCGTGCTCGCCTGAGGCCGACCCGCGGCTCTGCGAACGGAGCGCAGGGCAGACTCCAGCCGCGCGGTCCTCCCACCGCGGTGTCCCGTCCCCACCACGGATTCATGGACGCAGGGCGGGGGCGCGCACAGATCCAGGGAGGCCCTGCCCGACGTCGCGGGGCTCAGCAGCAAAGGACCAGCAGGGATTTGTTCCAACTGGAAAACTGCAGGCGCAGACCCGCTTGTGGAGAGGGGAGGGGTCTAGGGGTCTGGGGGCCGGGGGGGGGGGCGGAGCAGAGGAACTAAAAGAATACACGTCACGGGGAAATGAACACTTACCGTTTTCTTCGTTCTCCGACCATATATCACTCTTGGGATTTAAGCAGTACTTAGGTGGGTGGACGGACGGACGGACGGACCCACGGGTCTCCAGGCTGGGTTTCGTCGGGAGAAAAGGGGGAACGAGCGCCACCGTGCGGCGCTCTGGTTAATTGGAAGCGCGGGGGCGCCCGGGGGGTGGGGTTGCCGGCCCGCAGGGCACTGCCATACGCTGCGTTTGCAAGCGGGACTCCGCCACCTCGGGTGCCTGCGGCTCCTGGCAGGGAGCCTGGGCTGGGGAAGAGCTCCACCGTCCCCCGAAGTCTCTGCAGGGCAGAGAACGGGAGATTTTCTGGTAGAGGAGGATGGCCCCGGGGCGCAGGGGCGAGCTGGGCGCCCCCAACCCCAGGGTAAGGACCATCTGGTCCATCCTGGAGGGTTCCGGGGTGGGTCGGCTCAGCTCGTGTTCGTTGCATTCTGCGTTCCGTGGCCATTCTGAGCCAAGACTGGAGAGGTGCCCAGGGTTAAACAGCTCATGCCCGCGGGTGCCGGGCCCAGAGCCTGGCCCGGCTGCGCACCCAGCACAGCACCGTCACCCGCCTCCGCTCCCTCATCGCTTCCCCAGACCTTCCCCAGGCCTGCACTTGCCTGGGGTATCAGCACAGGGGGTAGGGGGCTCTGCACACTGCCGGGCCTAGCAACGGCCCTCGCCGCATGCCCATCACCGAGGTCAGCCTGTGCCGCGAGAGGACTCCGTAGCACTCCTGCCTATAGGTGGTTGCCGATCCCATCGGCAAGCCACCGAGTGCCCACCGACAAGGAATCCAAGGGCTGCCGGGGTGGCCCCTGGGATTGCGGGCATCTAGGAAGGCTTCCTGAAGGAGGTGAGAGCAGAACTGGGCTGCAAAGGAGATCGCAGGGAAGAACATTCCGGACTTGGGGAACAGGAAGGGCAGAGGCGGGGGCTGGGATTTGGCCTCTAGCTGGAAAGAAGGCAGCATGTTCAGGCGACAATCAGAAGATGCTTGGAAGGTGGAAGGTGGAAGCCGTGACCCAAACACCTTGCTGGCCTTACTCGGTGTGGTGGCAACCGCTCCTCCCTCCCCAAACTCAACCTGCCTCCTCGAGGTTTGGGCCGGAGGTGGGCCATTCTGGCCAATGAGAGACCCATATCCCTCCCACCGGCCACAGTGATTGGAGCAGGGATGATGCTGTGTGACTGGGCTGGGCCAATCGAAGTCATTCTGGGGCCTCCTGCCACAACTACAGAGAACCCGGCTAGTTTTCCACTGGTGTTTCTCAGCTGGTAGGACTACAACTGGCAGTGCTGGTCATCTCAGCCCCAGAGAAGAAGGGAAAGCTGCGAGATGCAGAGAGAGAGACGCACGCACGGAGTCGGTCATTCGTTCGTCCATTCACTCTGTAAAAACATCAGTGGTGTCGACCATACACTGTTGTCAGCCTTGGAGACTCACTGGGCTGTGAGCCAGGCAAACGCCACCCCTGATCTTGGACTGCTTATATTCTGTGTGGGCGGTCAGGCCAAACGAGAGATCAGTAAAAAGGTAATAAATCAGCAGGACATCTTCAAATAATTATGGTTGCTGCAAAGAACAAAGGGTAGGCTGACGGGGCCGAAGCCGGCTGGGGTGGGAAGGTCCTGCTTTAGTTAATGGCCAAGGAAATCTCTCTGCCGAGGTGACATTTCAGCTGAGATCTGAATGAGTCAGCCATGGGGAGATCTGAAAGTTAGGCCATCCTAGCAAAGGGGACAACAAATGCAAATGTCCTGAGTGGGAACGAATGAGATCCAGATCCAGACAATACCATCTGAGCATCTGGATCCAACCATGCCTGAAGCTGGAACTTTTCAGTGACATGAACTAATTGCTTTGCTGTTGTTATTAAACTAGCATCAGAGAAACTGCTGTTATTTGAAAGAGGTCTGACGCTGTGAGAAACACTGAATGCTGCTCTCTGAAGCTGGATTTTGTGTCCTGTTAGGTAAAGGGAAATCACCAAAAGTTTTTAAATCAGGGAGGAATCCTCATGATCATGCTCCTTCTTTCCTTTTAGGTTCATCTCTCCCTCCCCTTCCTCTACCCTCTACAGCCCACCGGTACATGAATGTGGTGCTGTCAGTTCCCCAAAGGTCCTGCCTCCAGCTCTTTGCACATGCTGTCCTTTTTAGACACTCTCCCTACTTTTCATCTCCCAATCAAGTTGGCCTGGCATCAACCTAGATGTCGCTTCCATTGGCTTCATTAACTCTCATGACTCTCCACATCTGTGCTCATTTCCCTGTGTTCCATGATCACATCACAGCGCTTATCAGCCTAGTTTGTAAATTCCAGGGCACTGTGTCCCACCCGCTGGACCGGGAAGGCGCTCACGATAGCCCCCATCTGGTTCTTGTTGGAAACCCCAGCCTCTGGTACCCAACAGGCACTCGATAAACATGTATGATCTAAGAGAGTTATAGACTGAATGTTTTTATCCCCCAAATTCATGTTAAAGCCCTAACCCCCAGTGTGATGGTATTTGGCGGTGAGGACTCTGGGGGGTAATTAGGTTAGATGAGGTCCTGAGGGTGGGCCCCCGTGATGGAATTAGTGTCCTTACAGGAAAAGGAAAAGAAGCCAGAGTTTAAGTTCTCTCCCACTCTCTCTCTCTCTCTCTCTCTGTCCCTCGCTACTCTCTCCCAAGTGAGGACTCAGCAGGAGGTGGCCTGCTGAAAATCAGGAAGCTTGTCCTCACCAGAAGCAGAGTCTGCGGCACCTTGTTCTTGGACTTCCTGGTCTCTGCAAGAAATAAATGTTGTTGAAGTCACCTGGTCTGTGCTATTTGGTTATGGCAGCTTGAGATGACGAAGACAGGGAGGAAGGCAGGAGGCAGACGGAAGGAGGAGGAGTCCGGAACAGGCCAGGTACCAGCAGGAACTGGATTACATGATTGAATGAATGGGCACCAGAATGCTACAGTGATTTAGCCCTAGGGAGAAACTAATGAAGGCACTTCATCTGCAGGGCTGCCTGCTAAGGGCAGTGGTGTGGGAGGGGACCCTGAGCCTGGGAGGTTCCAGGCCGCAAAGTGCATGCAGGCGGCTGGAGGCACGGACACTGCCCTCCCACAGAGGAGTCTGCGTGGCTCCAGACAAGGCCCGCTCTCACTTCCGGGCTGGGGTCCTGCTCTAGGAAGGGAGTCCCTGCAGTGGTTACTAAAGGAGAAAGATAAACATCCCAAGTGAGATCACAACCCCAGAGCGGCGTCTACCCAATGCAGCTGCGCTACCCCAAACCGCCTTATGCCCCAAATGAAGAAGTGGTGGGCAAGGTAAACCGTGGAAAGCATTAAATCTGTTCATAAAAGCTGCAGGAGAACTGGGGAGGTACTTAAACAAAATAACAGCGGGTGGAAAAAGAAAGGGCTGACAAGCGAAACGCAGGGATGTGCCTGCATAATGGAGGGAGAATGGGAAGAAATGGGCATTTTTTTCTTACATCCTTGGATTCTTTTCTAAGTTTTCTGCGTAATGACAAACAGGTCCCGTTGACTGTCGGCAATGTGGCACATCCAGAGAATACTCCAGATGCCCCCACGCTCTCTCCGAGGCCTCCTCGGGATGGTTGGAACCCAGGCCCCCCAGGCCCCTGACCCCCGTGGCATCGCTCAGGCCCGGCTGACCTACAGCCTGGACCCGGCCGCAGAGGAGCCTCACCTGAAACCCCCTTTCCCCTCATGCCGGGCGGATCTGCAGTTTAAGAAGGGGCTTCCCATGGCCAAACTTGTTTTCTCGGGAAACCTGATCTCCCCAGCCCTGGGCTGCGAGGGCATGCAAATCAGCCTAACAGTGCCCGGCTCTGTGCGCTCTCCCCTTATGCAAATCCTCCTGAAATAAATCAGGCTCGAGGGGCAAAGGAGGGAGAAGGTGGGGGGTCGCGGGGTGGGGCTCGGTGCCAAATGGGCTGTGAGGGCCGAGCAGGGCTGGGCCCGCTTCCCCGGTGACCGAGGCGGGCCGCCGCCATCTCCTCCGCGGCCGCTAGATGGCGGCACACGCAGGGCCGGGCACGGCCAGTGCACCTGCCGCGGGGGCCGGAGCGCGCTGAGCCGCCCGCCGACGCCGCCCGGACGCACCTCGGCTGCTCCTTGACCTCTCCCGGGGTCCGGGCTGGGGAAGCGCGAACTCGGCTTTTCTTCCTTTCAAAGGCCACCTCTGCAAGGACAAGAGGGACCTCTCTAAGGGCGGTCTGCCGTGGCTTTGGAGCAGGCTGCCCCTGGCTCAGGATGGAGGGGGGACAGACGGAGACAGAGGAAGGAAGGAAAGACAAAGTTACGAGTTTATGCAAAATCAGGTATATAAATGCTTTAAAAAAAAAGAAAACAACTTCAAGTTTAAAAACCGAATGAGTTAGCCATTTCTTTCTCTTCCAGGAGGCGTTCGTTAGAATGTCTGGGCGCAGAGCGAGGCTCGCGGGGTGAAGGGCCGGCGGGAGCCCGAAGTCGGAGCCCGGGGAAGCTTTGATAAGCAAATGCAGCCCCGCGCTCGGGCGCTCTCTATTGGCTGTTCCTTCACCGCCAGATTTTGACACAAATAATCAGATTGAAAATCAAGGAGGGGAACAGAAGAGGAAAAAAAAAAAAAAAAAAAAAAAAATATAGGGATGAAAGCAAAAAAAAAAAAAAAAAAAAAAAAAGGAGAAGTATCTCTTTGAGCAGAGAGTCCGAGGTTGACAGAGTGGAACCGATCCCCGGAGGCTGGGAGGTTCCCACCAAGACCAAGACCACATCCAGGACCAGACAACAGAGCTGGGGACAGGTGAGTGCTGTCATCCTAGCCTCTTCTTTTGAAATTTGCATGTCTGACTTAGATTGTTTCCAGGCGGGTCACCCGGGCCCTTTGGCAGTTACAGGAAGAATAAGGGACGGGAATATCTCTCCCACAAGATGCCCTTGAACCCAGCAGAGAGGAGGCAGTGGGAGGCAGAGCCCTGTAGGGGCTTTTCCAAAACTGGGTCAGGTCTGACCGGGATCACCCGTGTGTGTGTGTGAGGTCATACCCTCAAACCCTAGCTCTCCCAGGGACCTGGGCAGAGCGTGGGGTGACGCTCATTCAGGCATCTGGCTTAGGGTGGCCCTGTCCCTCCATCACCCCGAGCTTCCCTTGTCTATAAGATCAGAGTGAAATTGAGAGAACTCTGAGGGAAGGTCTACCGCCAGCAGCCCATACTCCCCAGTGCCCTTCACCCAAGTTCCTGGGGCACTTTGAGAGGGAGTGCCCTCCCATCCAGGGCCCCATGAGGGGAGAAGGGAAAACGCCTGGTCCACCACTCCCAGCCCCCAGCCCCCAGCCCCCAGCCCCCAGAAGCCGGAGGGCTGCAGAAGGGCAGGGCGCGTCTCAGTCTTTTCTACCTAATTTTGGGAGGAAAAAGGCTGAGTTTAGAGTCTGGGCATCGGGGCGAGGTGCCCACCCTAAACTAAGACGTGTTAAGGGAGGGGGTGATCTGCAGAAGAGCTGTGGGTATGTGCTTGTGTACATTTTTCTGCAGGGAAGGTCCACAGCTTTCATGAGTTTCCTGGAGGGGACAAATTAATTTGCAGGCTCCGGACATGAATCTGATAGGAGCTAGCTAAGTTGTACCTGCCCACGGAGGCTCACACCTCCTGACCAGTTCTCAGCAGGCAATGAGTGGGTAGAAGATTTCCGTCTTAGCGAGGTGGCAAGTTTCTTTTCCTTGGAGCTGGTGCACAAGGGACCCTTTAAAGAAGAAGATGTGTGAGGTGTCTTCCAACTCAAGACTCGGGGGGTCGGTGTGCTGGTTGCCCTGCAGAAGGTGCTTGGAAAGCATCAGAAAGCCATATCTGCCTTGGGTTTGATGGATGGAGTTACTCAAAACCAACGCAGAACATTTCCTCGAGGCTTTCAGGAGGGTGGATGGGGTTGGGGTGCTCTTGGAGACCACGAGGACTCCTGAAGCTTCTGAGACCAGATCGCTCCCAGGAAAATAGCCTGATCACCTATGATCTCGTCCCTTTTCAGAAAAAAACAGAAAACCTTACCCCTCCTTAAATTAGAGGGAGGGGTTTTTTGTTCATTTGTTTTCAAGAATTCAAACCAGTGGGAGCTGCTCCAGTTCAGAAATGTCCAGGAAATGTTTGTTCACTCATTTCTGCTCTTTTTGTAGTAAAATATACATGCCTTGACCATGATCTTTTTAAACGTTTTGAAGTGTACAGTTTTGTCGCATTAAATGCACTCAGTGTTGGGCAACTGTCCCCCCTCTCCAACTCCAGAACTCTCTTCACCTTCTCAAACTGAAACTCTGTCCACATTAAACACCAACACCCCTCTCTTGCCCACCCCCACTCCCGCCCTGGGCCCTTGGCTCTTACCACTGTCCTTTCTGTCTCTATGAATCCGACTTCTCTAGGGACCTCGTATAAGTGACGGGTCCCACAGCAACCCTCTCTTTGGGACTGGCATATTTCACTTACATGGTGTCCTCAAGATTTATCCATGTTCTAGCCTCTGGCTGTCTTCCTTCCTTTTTCAGGCCATATCCGAAATGGATATGCCGCATTTCATTTCTCCATCATCCGCTGATGGACACTGGGGATGCGCCCATCTTTTGGTGACCGGGAATCACGCGGCTGTGCATTAGGGGTTCCAAATATGCCTGAGTCCCTGCTTGCAGTCCTTTTGGGTCAAAACTCAGAAGTTGATTCACTCTCTTGTGACACTGCTGTCTGTGAACTTAGGAGGAGACATTTGAGAACCGCTGGCAAATCTCAAATAAAAATAATGACCCCTTTCTGCCGGGGCCCCTAACATGAAACAGACCCATTTCCCCTAACTACTACGTGGAAAGGGGTTTTTGTTTGTTTGTTTGTTTGTTTGAGTCATGTCTTTAAATATAAAGGAAGTCCATAGGGTCCTCTGTCACTGACTCTGAGAAACAACAGTCTTACCCAACCCTCCCAAAAAGGGAACCCGAGTGATGAGGTTCTCAGCCAAGGTAGGTCAGTCCTGTGCCGAAGGTCAACAAAATGTGCATGGGATTTTAGAGCAAAAGGGAAGTTTAGAAATCTCTTAGTCCAACGGTCCTTTTGAGAGATAGGAAAGCCAAGCCCCAGGTGGGAGGCAGACATGGCCAAGTTCAAGGTCACAAGGTCAGACTCAGCTCCATGGGAGGCCTGTGGCACCTGGTTGTGCCAGAGTCACCAGTCTGTGGCTCTGAGTCCAGCTGGACGTAGGGGTGCGGGGCCAAGATTCTGACTCGAGGTCAGGCCACCCTCTATCGGGATGGAGGGTTTGGAAGAGATGTTAACAGCGAGTCTCCTTCCGGAGACTGATACCATCACGGCCCCTGTTTCATGAAGAAATCTTTGGGTTCTTTCACAATCTGTGCTCTGTGCTCTTTCTCAGAACGGTCCATGTGAATCAAAACGGTGTGGTTGTTAATTAACTACAGTATAGGTGATTGGTTCCCTTTTTTTTTTTTTTTTTCTGTTACCATTATTTTTTTTTAACTCCACTAGCCAAAAGGAAGTTCTCCTGGTGTGTTTGACCCCCACGGGGAGCTTAAGGACTGGAAGCCCTGGGGTTGGCTCTGCCACTCTGCCAGGCTTGGTGGAGAGAACATTCTAGGGAGTGGGGGAGGGAGACTGGGGGCTCTGAAGGGAACCGGAGAGCGGACCCTGAGCATCCATGAACTTGTGCTGTCCTGACTTCTGAGCAGTTGACCTCTGTGGTGTCCTCAGGCTCTGAGCCCAAGGGAAAACGAGCTTCTTGAAGGAGGTCTTTGTCTCTTGCATCTCCATTCAAACTCTCTAGGAGCCCATGTGCAGCTCGTGGGTTCTAGAAAAGACAGCGATCAAGGGAATATGATTTTTCCATCATCTTGCCCCACCAACCAGCCTTCTCTCCCTGCCCCAGGCAATCCGTCTTCATGGGTGGTTGGAAAGACCCCAGGTGCCGATGGTAAGAGCCCTGGGCCAGGAGTCAAGTCCCAGCAGGACAGGAACACAGGGCCTCAACGAGCCACTTTTCTCCCTCAGCCTCAGTTTCCCCTGTGAGCCCAGAAGACAATCACTCTACCCTTGCCCCAGTGGGTGTCAGTTTGATGGCATAATGCTCATCAAGAGCCCTAGACACCGTTCTTAGCACATAGGCGGACTTCCCTCTGTGCCAAGTGCTGACCCCGTGTCTTTTCACTCGACAGAGGCCGGGAGGCGGGGCCGGGGGCAGCCTGGGATCTGCCTGGGATCAGGAGCCAGTCTCCAAGCCACATTCCTCCTTTGTGAAATGGAGCAGTAGCCACTCAGCTCCCAGGTCCGAACTCACGGAGTTAAGGCTACACAGATCCTGGCTACAAGAAATATCTCTGGCCATTCCAACAGTCCCATGCCTAGCTTCGGTTCTCCTTGGCTTGCTACTAAAATACTCTGCACAAAATAATAGATCATCTTTTGATAGTGAGACCGTGGCCCTCAGAGCCTCCTCTAGAAAAAAGGGCAAGACCCCACAAACCCCACCTCCCCTGGCATGTGTGGGTCTCCTCTGGCTTTGCCCAGGGTCCAGCCTCCTTAAGGGATTCCTGGAGCCAAGAGTTAGAAGGGAGAAGAAGGGGGGGATGAGAGGAGCCCTGGGGGAGGGGAGGAGGCAGAGGAAGACTGCCCCTGGCAGATAAGGCCACCGCGGGCTTCCCGACAAGCCTGAGAGAGACAGGAGGCCAGGCAAGCCCAGGAAGGGCACAATCTGACAGCTGGACTGGACCCCTGCAAGTCCCACCTCTTCTTTTCAGATCCCAGAGGCGAAGAGCCTAGAGCGTGTCCCTGCTCCTGGTCCCGGGCTCATCCCTGTCCTCAGAGCACAGCTGCTGTGGGCGGGGTCCTGGGGCTGCAACCAGACAGGACAGGACAGGCCGTGGGCTGTGCCTGCCTTCCTGAAGCTTCTTCTCCTGCAGGCTGTGATGCCATCACCTGCTCAGGGTCCTGCAGCCCCAGCACGCCTCTTTGTAGCAGAGGTCCTTCCTGCCCCAACACGGCCAGGAAGATGGCTTTTGATTTGGGCACAGCCAGGCGTCCCTCTCCTGCCGGGCTTGGGGTCACGCTGGGGGGAAGGGGCAACTCCCTGGGCCTGCTCCAAAGGCAGGGCTCCGGGCTGCTCTCTCTAATCTGCCTCCTCCCAGCCGGCTCTTCTTCTTGGTCTTATCACCCAGCCCTGGCTGCTGTGGGAGCAGCTGTAATCCTTTTCCCGCGCTTGGCCCTACGGTCCCTGCAGCCCTGCAGGGCGGCTGGCCTGGGGAAGGGAGCTCCAGCTCTGAGGTCTGGGAATGGGACCAGCAGAGGAGCCACCAGGACTGGCATTGGCGAAGTATTTCCTGAACTCCTGCCTGGGCCTGGCCTGGGGGTGGGGAGGAGAGAGGACCACTCAGATGTTCTCTGTCTCCCAGGAGCCTTCAGCAGAGCCTTAAGGACGTGTAACATCTGGCAGGGCTGTGGGGGCAAGTGTCAAGGTGTTCAGGCTGGTCTGGCTCTGCCACCGCCCAACCCCCACCCAAGACAGAGAGCAGGTCCCTTTCCTGATTTCCGTGTCTTCCCCCACCCCCTGAGCAGTGGGTCCGGTGACCACTGAGCTGAGCTGGGCTGCCCGCTGCTTCGTTCTCACAGGTGCCAGACACTGGCGTCTTCCACCACAGGCACAAAATGCCCTCCGGCTTCCCAGCGGGGTGACATGGGGGAGTCCTCTCGGGCCTTGAGCCCCACATGCAACTGCGACCCCTCCTCGACCCCCCCTCAGAGAGAGAGAAGCCTGGATGCTGTGCCTTACAGAGAAGGGAGTCGGCCCAGAGAGGTCAAGTGTCTGCCCCAAAGTGCACAGCGGGTGACCTGCCAGTCTAAGCGACCGGCTCACACCCCAGCTCCGACCGCTCCTTCCATGGCCTCCGAGTGCTGCTCCCACAGGGGCGCGAATGCAGATTTCTGGATGGGGGGGGCCACCGTGTGTCATATTTGAAGACACCCCTGTCCTTCCTTCTCTGCTCTCGGTGCGATTCAGGGCATGTGGGTAGAAGACTGACCGTGGGGGTGTTCTAGAAGGCGGGCGTATTAATTTCCTAGCGAGGGAGGCACGGGGGGAGGTTAGGATTTGTAGCCACTGCAGCAAACTACCAGAAACCAGGAGGCTTCAAACAACACAAAATTTGTTTCTGGAGTCTTAGAGGTCCCAACTCAAGGTGTCCACAAGGTCGGTTCCTTCTGGAGGCTCTGGGGGGAGTTCGTCACGAGCCTCTCTCATGGTTTCTGGTGGAACCAGCGATCCTCTGGGCTCCTCGGCTCATAAGCGCGACCCTCCCAGCTCTGCTCCTGCCTCCAGACGGTGTTCTCCCTGTGCGTCTGTGTTTTGGGGCCCAAGGCTCCCGCTTCTTATAAGAACCCCAGACATACTGGGCGTAGGGTCCGCCCTAACTCAGGATAACCTCATCTGAGGTAAAATCTGCAAAGACCGTGTTTCTGCAGAAGATCGCATTCACAGGTTCTGGGAAGACAGAAGAGAGGGATTCATTCATTCATTCCACACTCATTCGGCACTTCTGGGGGCACCATTGAACTCAGGACAGTGGAATCCGGTGTCAGGAAAAGGCTCTAAAATACAGAGGCTGTTGCCCTTCCTAACTGTTCTCCCCCTCACAGGTGTGGGCGCACACTTACCATGCCACGCTCCTTCCTGGTAAAGAGCAAGAAAGCTCACACCTACCATCAGCCCCGCGTCCAGGAAGATGACCCGGTCTGGCCTCCTGCCCTTAGCCCCGGTGAGTCAGCTCTCCCTGTCCCCTGTGTGGGGGAGGCGGCGGCATCCCTTCTGCAAATGCAGAAGCTCAGTAAATGTGTTGAATGAATGAAGAATGAATGAATGAATCCCTCTCTTCTGACCCCTTGAGATGGTGGGAGCATCAGGATTGGAGCTGGTTAGGACATGTGAGTCGTAACCAGACTCAGAAAACATCTAGAGCTGTGGGGTGCTCAGAAAGCTGGCTCTGGGCCAGGAGCTCTCCCTGGCGAGGGGTTCCTTTCGGCCTCCACCCTGCTGCCACCATCCCGGGCAGGGCCCATGCACACGAGCATCTGGGGGCAGCAGCAAGTGCGTCCCTGGGTCCCCTGGTGTCACGGATGGTCTTGTCTCCCCACAGCAGCCAGGGACCAAGTCCTGAGCAATGATCCTGTCTTCAGCACCCTGTTCCCAAACCACTGCTTGACCTGGACTGACCTCAAACGCGAGTCAGAGCTGGA
This sequence comes from Mustela nigripes, assembly GCF_022355385.1. Classification (NCBI taxonomy): domain Eukaryota; kingdom Metazoa; phylum Chordata; class Mammalia; order Carnivora; family Mustelidae; genus Mustela; species Mustela nigripes. Next base: position 3,446,519 of record NC_081565.1, on the reverse strand, counting down.
GCTGGACCAGAGCATGACCAGGACGCCCTTGGTGCCAGGTACCCCAGCAGGGACCCCAGCCATTCCCCACCAGCCAGTGCGAGTGGAATGGAGGGGGGATGGGCTCATGGAAGCAGGGATCCTAGGAGTTACGGAGTCAGCATAGACCGACAAGGCCATCTGGATACAGTCTGGGCTCTCCAGCTTCTGCTTGGACCCAGACCCTCTCCCACAGTCAGTGTTTGGGGCTACACACCACAACCCTCAGCATGAGGTCAGTAGGTGGAGAGAGGTAGGGAGCAGTGCCCTAAGTTTCAATGAATCAGCACCATACGTGTGTCCCACTCTCCGCAGAGGGCCCTGCTGTAATGCCCCGATCCCAGGACAGGGACTCCGACTCACCCCCGTTCTACAAGCCCAGCTTCTCCTGGGATGCCCTGGCCTCGTCCTACGGCCACAGCTACCGGCAGGCCGCCTCCACCATGCAGTCTGCCTTCCTCGAGCGCTCCGTCAGCCTGTACGGCAGCCCTTTGGTGCCCAGCACAGAGCCGCCCCTGGACTTCAGCCTCCGCTGCTCCCCGGGCATGGACACGTACCACTGTATCAAGTGCAACAAGGTAGGCAGCTGGGGTGTGGGTGGGCTCGTGGGCCCTGCTCCGTGTCCCGCCCTGGGTCCCTGGCAGCGGGGTGCTCCCTGTGCTGTGAATCTTGGGTCCTTCGGGGGGACCGAGGGTTCAGAATGCTCGTCCTCACCGTGGTTCGCTGAGCACGGGGATGTGGACAAAAGGCTCCGCGAGGCTGCATCACTGGTACCAGAGCACAGAGCAATCTGACGTCGGTGCCAGCCTTCACGTGCGGCTGTGGCAGACTTCCAGCCATTCAGCCCCTGGCTAGGGCCAGGAGGGGCCTTTTACATGCTCCCACAGCCCCCGTTTTCTAGACAAGAATCCAAACCACAGAGAGGGAAAGGGACACCTTCCCAGGACACACAGCAATTCCAGCAGAATCAGCACTCTGGTGCTTCTCCTGCTTTATGCCCATCTGTGCCTGGGTGTAGAGGAGCTTGGGGGTGGCCTTGGGACCCCAGGCCCATCTCCCTCTCCTCAGCCCCCAGTGGCCTCATGCTCTGCCCCCTGCCCCCAGGTGTTCTCCACTCCACACGGGCTCGAAGTGCACGTCCGCCGCTCCCACAGCGGGACCCGGCCCTTTGCCTGTGACGTCTGTGGGAAAACCTTCGGCCACGCCGTGAGCCTGGAGCAGCACACGCACGTCCACTCCCAGGTGGGCAGCAGGCCAAGCCCAGGACACCCCCCCCCACCTCCCTCTGTGTCTCCCACAGGAAGCCTCGGGGCTGTGGCCGGACCCCTCACCCTGCCCCTGAGGGTGACACAGATCGGGGGGCCTTTATTCCCTCCTCTGGGTCCCCAAAACCCTCTTTTAAAAATTATTATATCATACATACTTTACCTTGTTCTTGATAATGAATAATCGTGCTTTAGTGCCAGTTACCTTATCATTGCCCAACACCCACTCTTAACTGACTTCCCTCCCCGGTGGACCAAGTGTGCTGCGGGGAGGGCTCCTGGCCCGGGGAGGGCTCCTGGCCCAGGGAGATGCTCAGAAATGATCGGCGTGGGCTGTGTGCGCAGAGCCAGGGTCCCCAGCTTCGAGTTTTAGGATCTTGGAGTCCAGCTTAAATGACCCTCTTGTCCCACTTAGCTTCTCGAATATTCCATTCCAGGGAAAGTGCCCGAAATGACCTGAGCTGCTAACACCGGGAGAGGCGGGGTAGGGCCATGAGAGCTCTCAGCTGTGAGCGCTCACCCCATGCTAGTTGCTGGCTCAGCTCTCTACCCTCTGAGCTCATGACTGCTGTTCTCATGTACAGATGGGGAAACTGAGTCTCAAGGGGTTAAATGACTTGTCTAAGGTCATGCAGCCTCGAAGCGGCAGAAGCCAGAAACAGGTCCCAATAATACAGACTCTTAACCAAAGCCTTGCAAAGCCCATGACCATGTCCCAGGTCGGTCGCTCTATCAGTCAGTCAACAAACCCGTGGTGAGGCTCATTTTGCATGGGATACTGTGAAGGTTGCAGGGGAAAGCCCAGAGGAGGCCTCTCAGGCCCCAGGCCTCGGTGCCCCCTCTTGGGATGCAGAAATGGGGGCCTCTGGGTCTTGCTCTGCCAGGACCCGTTCTCGAGGCCCCCCCAACGAGTGTCCTGTTCCTCAGGGGATCCCGGCAGGGCCCGGACCTGCGCCCGGCGTGGCAGTCCCGGGTCTCGAGGCCCCGCCCGCGCCTGACCCCCCGGGGCGTCGTTTCCTCCGGCAGGAGCGCAGCTTCGAGTGCCGGATGTGCGGCAAAGCCTTCAAACGCTCGTCCACCCTGTCCACGCACCTGCTCATCCACTCGGACACGAGGCCCTACCCCTGCCAGTTCTGCGGCAAGCGCTTCCACCAGAAGTCCGACATGAAGAAACACACCTACATCCACACGGGTGAGGCGCGCCCCTCGCCGGCCCGGAGCTCCCCGACCGCGCCGCACCGCACGGCCCAAGCCGCCTCTCCCCGCACCCCCCCCCCCCCCCCCCCCCCCCCGTCCCACGCCTAAAAGGCCCCGCTGCGGGCAGGGGTGCGCTCAAGTTACAAAGCGAGAGGCGCTCCCCTCCACGCGGGGGGCTGGGTGCTCCTTAACTACACTTTGCTTGGGAAAAACCCCGGGAAGGAAGGAGCCCCAGTGTGACCGCGGGGTAGGGGGAGAGTGAGACCAGCAGGTGGATTCGCCGTCCGCTCACTCCTCCCCTCGTTCCCTGCTCGGCTCCTGGACGCGGTCCCTGCCCGCCCGGGGTGCAACCGGGGGCCTTGTGTTCCTGGCTCCCTTTTGTAGTTCTTTTCTAAAGCGCATGTCGGGCCGAGTAACCCAGCCAAGTCCGGGGCACGAAGGCGGGGCGGCCGGGCAGCGGGCCTGGCGCCGACAGTCCTGACGCGGCCCCTGCTGCCCCGCAGGTGAGAAGCCCCACAAGTGCCAGGTGTGCGGGAAGGCCTTCAGCCAGAGCTCCAACCTCATCACCCACAGCCGCAAGCACACTGGCTTCAAGCCCTTCAGCTGCGAGCTGTGCACCAAAGGTTTCCAGCGCAAGGTGGACCTGCGGCGGCACCGGGAAAGCCAGCACAATCTCAAGTGAGGCTGCACCTGCCCCAGGCTCTGGCCAGGCTGCCCTGAGGTCCCGTCACCCAGGAGGAGGCCACTCTCCTGCGCCGAGATCCCCCATCTCCTGGGCAGCCTGCCCTGGGGTCCCCTGACCCAGAGGGAGGCCAGGCTCCTGTGCCTAGATCCCGGGTCTCCCGGAGTCAGTGCTGGGCAGGAATCGTTCAGCTTGGTTTGAGACTCACAGAATTGCTGTGTGACCTCCAGCAAGCTGCTTTCCCTCTGGACCAATGTTTTCCTGCTGTAAAATATGGGAACTGGGCTGGGTCTTTTTTGAGTTGAGATTGTTTAGAAGTCTAAGAGCTTGGGCTACTTCCCTCGGGCAGAGCCCAGGAAGCCAGCATAGCCCCCTGAGAACAATGATGTCGAGAATAGTCCAGAATAGGAATCCAAACAGAAATTCTCCCCCTCTGCCTGCTGCCCACTGTGCTGGAACCTGGTTTTGAGTGGGTCTCTTTCAGGCTGCCATGGACAACCAGAGCGGTTTCCTGCCCCAATGGGAGGCCTCCTTCCCCTCTGCTTCAGCCAGATGTGCCGGCTGCCCCCCACTTCTGACTGGCACGCAGCTGGTCCCTAGGGTTCTGGCTCTGCATTCAGGCCAAGGGGCTGGAGAGACAAGCAGTCATGCTCTCAGGAATAAAAAATAAAAATAAAGACACAGATTTATTTACCCTTGACCAGTGTTTATTAAGTGTCTCTTGGGTGCAAGTTAGGCTTTGGGGAGGGATGGTAGGGTGCTTGGAAGGGCAGAGAAAGCTGGGGCACCTGGCTGGCTCAGTCGGTTGAGCACGTGACTCTTGATCTCAGGGTTTTAAGTTCGAGCCCCACATTGGGTGCGGAAATTACTAAAAAATTTTAAACTTAAAAAAAAAAAAAAAAGTCAGAGAAAGCTCTGGAGTTGCTGGCAGAGGGGTTGGGAGATGTGGACTCAGACCAAACTGGTAAGTGAGGAAACAGAAGCGAAGGGACCCCCTGGGGCGTGGCTTCTGCCCTCGGGGGCTGTATCAGTCTCCACCAGCGGCTGTAACAAATTGCCATAGGGGTAGTGGCTTAAAACCATACAGCTTATCCCTGTCCAGTTCTGGAGGTCAGAAACCCAAAATGAGTCCTGGGAGCAAAACCCAGGGTGGGGGCAGGGCTGCATTCCTACAGGAGAGGCCGTGGCTGCTTCATCCTTCTCGAAAGCGGGTAGCTCCGACCTCTGCTTCCACCACCCGCCTCACTCTTCTGCCGGACCTTCTTGTCTTCCTCTTGGAAGGACCCCTGTGACCCCATGGGGCTCGGTGGGATGATCCAGGGTCATCTTCCTATCTCAAAGTTCTCGATGTAATCACCGGCCAGTGCTGAATGATGGCCCCCAAGGATGCCATCCTCGTCCTAATCCCTAGAGACTTATATGCCCACAGGGACTTTGAAATAGGACTCGCTTAAGCTTGGTGCCACCCTCCACTAGCTGTATGATGTGACAGAGCTTCCTCGTCCATTGGGAAGTTTCCCCGAGACCACGCGTGCACAGCAGTGAGCAGGGCTGAGCACGTGCTAAGTGCTGGCTGGCCACGAGTAGCCGCTGTTGAAGTCCTGCCCATCCTCTGAGGCTTGCTGAAATGCTGCCTCCTCCAGGAAGCCTCCCTTGGCCATTCCACCTGAAGGCTCTCCCAGCTCTGAGATCGGAGTTCCTCGGGCTCCCCGCTTACAGCTCAGGACCCACTGAACCTGCTATGGGAGTTACATGTGTCACTTTGTCCTCTGCTAGAAGGCAGTCTCCAGTACCCTCAGCACAAAGCCCACACCCGGTCCCCCCACCAGGCACTTCTAAATGAGTCTTTCCAGGTACTGACCGGAGTGCAGGGTTCCCACACATCGACTTGAACCCACACAACCCTCTGCAAAGAAGGTATCATTACCCCATTTTTCAGAGGGGGTTATTGGAGGCTCAGAAAGGTTGGCCAGCTTGCCCAAGATCATGCAGCAGGCAAATGCAGAGCTGGGATTAGGATCTGATTCCAAGGCAAGATGGTCTTCGAGCCTCTGTTGACCTTCCTCCCAAAGACACCCACAGATGCTTCCCCCGAGATCGTTCTTCTGCTGTGAATCTGTGGGGTTCTGAGGCCTTCTGGGGGGCGTGGCAACCTCCTGTCTCCCCAGCTCGGGGTCTGGCCAGGCAGGACCCCTACTCTGCTTCATTCCAGAGGCTCCTTTTGTTACTCCAGGCAGAGTGCCCATCAGGCACGCAGAAGCAGGGGTAGGGGGCTGGGATTTGCACAGGGGTGTGGTCTGGCCTCCTCTGAAGGCTCCCCGTTTGTGGGGGTTCGCAACAAAGCCTTGGAGACCACGTGTTCCCTCCTCTCCTCCTCTCCATGGACGCAGTGGAGCCCAGAGACAGGGAGCCACACATCGGGGCCAGTCCTGGGTTCCAGGGACAAGGAAGGGTGCTGGGTGTGCCCGCGGCGCGTGCACACACACACACACACACACACACACACGGATGGGAACTGCTTTGCATGCTCTTTGTTTGCTAAACAAAACCACACCACTATTAGGATTTTGGCCACTTCTGCAGCAGGGCAGGGCGAGGAAGAGAAACTGGGTGAGACAATGCGCCTTTCTTCGTCCGCGGAGGCTCCAGTGATCAGCGCCCCCACCGAGGGCCCACACGCTGTGGGGGTTGGGGGCCACAGCAGCCTTGGAGCCCTGGAGGCCAGAACCCCATTTGCACATAGCTGAGAAAGGAGGCCAGGGTGGGGCAGGTGAACGCTGCTCCCCGGGGGAGGATTCAGCCCCATATGGAAGGCCCCCGGCTCAGGGCTCCCATGGGGGATTGTGGGCTGCTCTGCGTGTGCCTGAGCCTGAGAGTAAAGCCGCTTGCCCCTTCCCAACCCCAAGCCCTCCCAGGGCTGTCACAGGAAGGACAGGCGTCAGGGCAGGGCTGCGCTCCCTGGAGGAGGCTCACAGAGGCCAGCACTTTGCAGGCCATGAGCGCCCCGTCCAGATTCTGTCAGGAGCAGGGGGCTCGGCAGGTGTGCACAGGAACGTCACGGTCCCATCCTCCACCTGCGGCCCCCTCTGCTGCCTATCTGCTCTGAAGTCCCCACCGAGTGAACATGTGTAAACTGGAAAGACACTGTCAAGCCCTGTGGTGACCGCCCACGGCCTGCCTCTGCCACGTAAGGGGACAGACACCCAGAGGGGGAGGACATGGCCCAAGTCACACACTGCCCATTAGCAACAAGGTCCCTTGGAAGCCAGGCTAGTGGCCTTTCCCCCAGGGCTGTGGGACGGATGGCACAACTCTAGGGCACTCTGTTTATATAGAATCCAGGGCACGTTGTGGCCTCCGAAATGACAGGGTGACCGCTCCCTGGCCCAGCTGAGGGCTGGGGGGCTGCGGCTGGGCCTCGGGAGACCTCCAGATGTCCCCAGCAGCTGCACCGGCACAGCGATTTGCTCAGCAGTGGGTAACAAAGTTAGCAATGTTAAGAGCACGCTTTTTTTTTTTTTTTTAAAGATTTTATTTATTTATTTGACAGAAATCACAAGTAGATAGAGAGGCAGGCAGAGAGAGAGAGAGAGGGAAGCAGGCTCTCCACTGAGCAGAGAGCCCGATGCGGGACTCGATCCCAGGACTCTGAGATCATGACCTGAGCCAAAGGCAGCGGCTTAACCCACTGAGCCACCCAGGCGCCCCAAGAGCACGCTTTAATACTAAAATAAATCAGCTGCGTTAGGGAACGGACTGCAACAACTGAATTAATGTTCAGATAAAATGTCCAGTTAGCGGTGGCAGCGTCAGGCCACATCACCCCGGGACATGGCCACATCCCACACAGCAGCCCGCCGGGGCCCCAGCTGGGACCCGGGCCCCTGACGGACAAAGTGGGAGGTGCCCAGCAGAACCCTCCATGGAAATAACTGATAACGATGGAAATGTGTCTTCCAGGGTCAGCCCAGGCTTCTGTGTTGGCTGAGTGGACACCGGCCTGTCCCCGCCTGTCCCCCCACAGAGTGAGGCAGGGTGGCCTGGAAGAAGTAGAGGGACTGAGGTGAACAGGCAGGGCCTGGGCAGGGGAGGAAGTGGAAGCATCTAGAAGAATAGGACCTATTCTGAACGTTCCCGAGAAACCAGATGTACATGCCTCCATCCCCTCAAATGAAACCCTAGCCCTTCCCCATGACCTAGCCCCCACTGCCCTGGATGGGCTCCCGCTCAGTGTGGGGACACACCACCCCAGAGGGAAGGAGCGGGGCAGATAAAGGGGTGGGGGTGGGCAGGGGATCGAGGAGACGCGACCAGAGAATGATGAAAATCTGGGCTGGCCAGAGGTCTATGAAGCCCACTGGCCACTCATGGCGGGACAGAGCCTGGTGCCAGCCCCAGACAGCACAAGGGACCCAAGACCCACCAGAATGTTCTAAAGGCACCCAAGCCCTTGATTGATCTGGAGAGCAGGCAAGGAGCCCAAGAGACATTTCAGCTTCAGAGAGAGGACCCAGTGGACGGGTGCGTGGGCGGGCGGTGTGGCCCAGGCTGGTCAGGGAGTGGAGGGCTCCCCAAGAAGAAAGGGGAGACACACAGAATAATGGCAAGGTCATTCTGAGCCACTTTCCCGGAATTCTAAACCAAGCAGCAATGTCTTCCTCCCGGAAGGCCTTCAGAGAACTCTCAGTGCCTCAGACACGCATCTTTGCCCACAGGGTTCCCTCTGCCAGGAGCGCCCTCTTGCCTCCCGGGAACCCTCTCTCAGCCTCAAACCCAGCTCCAGTGCCTGAAAGTTGTCAGCCACATGTGCTCTGCCCATGACCTCCAGTTCACTCCAGGAGTTCTCATGAAGGAAATAGTCACGGGTGGGTGCTCAGATCAGCCGCAAGAGCATCTTCTGGAGCTCACTGGCAGTGGGGGGAGAAAGCCCGGAACCACCCTGAGCTCCCATGAGAGGAGAAGGTTGGACTGTGTGAGCGGCGGTGCGGTGCGTCCGGACGACGGGCTGCACCCAGCCACTGAGACGGGCCTGGGTGCCTTGGAAGGACGGGCCTGCCGGGGCCCCGGGTCTGCCCGGAGCCAGATGCCTGTTTCAGCACAGCTCGTTGGTTCCCTAACAACAAGGCAGCGTCGTACCTTTGCAGACCCTTAAGGAAACGGATCTGAAGAGAATCCACCAAACCAACGATCACAGCCGCCTTTGGGGTCTGGGAAGGATGTCTGGGCTGCACCCTCGGGGCTATTTCCGAAGGAAGCTTGGATCGGTGTGTGTGCGTGCGTGTGCGTGCGTGTGTGTGCGTGTGCGTGCATGTGCGTGTGTTTATATTTTTCGACTGAAAAAAATGGAAGAGAAAATAGATTTTGCAGAATAAATGTGTCAACAGAGGAAGCTGTTCACGGTATCTGCAGTGGAGCAGCGGTCTGAAAATCACCACCCGATTCCACTTGGTCCCTTGCGCACACGGAAGGAAGTTTGCGAGGATAAGCGGCAGCGTATCGACGCGCCACGAGCTGCTGCTGAGTAAAGGCGTCGTGTGCGCTCCTTCCCCCGTAGTTTTCAGTGTGTGTGTTTTATTCTTCTGTAGTGGGCACGCATGATAACATTATCACTGGCAGGAAAAAAAGGCTCCCTCGGCTCAAACATCCTTTCCCTGCTTTGAGGTTTGCCTTTCTGCCCCTCCCCCAGCTGCCGGCCCAGGGCTCCCTTATGTGTCTGTGCCCAGCACCACAGGCGGTTCCTTTCTCCTGCCAAGTGCTAGAGGCCTTGCCCCTGCCCCCCAAGCCTGTGAGCCACCTCGCAGAGGGCACTGGGTCCAATCCCTTGTCCCAACACTCAGCTTGGGGCCCAGCCCCTAGCAGGTGTCCAGTTAAGGCTAGGATGGCTGGTCGACCCCCTCAGGGCCCCTGGCTCCTCCGTGACAGGTGGGGTGGGACCCCGAAGGGGAGGCCCCTGGCTTGGGAGCAACGGAAGCAGACCCCAGACACGCAGCTCTTCCTCCTGGCCCTGGTGGGGGGCTGTTCCCTCCCACCCACCTCCCTGGTGTCCAGCTTCCGGGGGGCCCCCGGCCAGGAGCCAGGCAGGATGCGGGGTTCCCACGCAGGAGGAGCAGCGGCAGGAAAGCAGGAGGAGGGAAATCTGAGGCAGGAGCGCGGACAGAGCAGCGGAGCTCAGGCTTGGCCTGATAACTTTATCAGACGGTGCCTGCTGCCAACCGTCCGTATGGAGCGCGCCGGTGGGCTCGGGCAGGAGGGCGCTCCCGGCTGATAGCGCCTTCCAAGTGTTATCAAGGGCCTGCGGCCCAGAGAGCGGGAAAAGGGGAGCAGGACAGAGAGGGAGAGAGAGACTTGCAACCACTTCACCCCAACGACAAGAGCCAGGGAGGAAGAGGCCCCCTGGGCTTCCTTGGAGGGGAAGGATTAGCCCCATCGGGTGCAGAGTGGACACCCTGCTTCTCCCCGGGCACAGAGCGGTGCTGATGCTGCCTAGCCCTTCTGCAAGGCCTTTTTCTGGAAGGTTCTTTATCCCCGAACACATAAGGGAACAGGAGGGCATTTCTTTCCTATTCCCACCTGCAGTCTCGGGGTGAGAGTCGGGCTCAGGTCAGGCGCCGAACGCCCAGCCTGGAGCCACATACCTCATCATCCCTCCCTCGCGAAAGGAAACGGAGTCTCAGCGAGTGTAGACGAAGGGTAGTGGGGATGAGAGGCTGAATGACACCCTCAGGTCGGGAGAGGCGGCAAGACCAGCTCTCCACCTGTACGGAGAAGCCGCTCCTGCTGGAGTCCGGCTCCCCGGCCCTAGCTTGGGGCACAGACAGCCTGACCTCAGCAGCAAAACTCCCCATCGGGGGTCAAGCGAACCCCAAGGTCTGCGGGGCTACACTGGAGGGCGAGGGCGGCATCACCATAGATTTTTAAAATTCCCTTTTCTAGAAAGACTTCTTCTGGGTTTTCCATGATGTGGGGGTTTTTTGGCAGGAGGGGGTGGGGGGTGGGGAGAAAGGTGATTCGTTTAAGAGGGAGAAGAGAGAGCAAGAGCTCGTGGGGGCGGGGTAGCCAGCAGGGACCTCGCCTCTGCCCAGCCTGGGGCACCAGCGGACAGCCAGGCCTGTGTTTACAGAGTGGACGCCATGCTCCCTAGGGTGCCCTGTCCAGGCCCATGACCTTCCAGAGGCACAGACGGATGCGTGCCACCTGCCAGGCACCAGCTAGGCCCGTGGGGTATTCTGACACCACATCTGTCCTCCTGGAGCTCAGTGGGGTCGCTGAGGAGGGACAGAACAGGAGTGAGGGTGACACGGGGACCTCCCGTCCCACGGGTGGCCCGGGCGGGCCTCCCCGAGAGGGGCTAGTCGCCTCCTATAAGAGAGAGGTGGGGACGGAGAGAGCCCCAGGCAAGGTGTCAGGAGGCTGCAACACCACTCTGGCCCCCGCTTCAGGGCCTCCCCTTCTGTAAAATGACACCCGTGGCCTTGGGAGTCTCTAGACTGTCTGCCCCAGGGTCCCAGAGTTCCAGATTTCCTCTCTCCAACTCTCAAAGAAGGGGATTGAGGGGTGGGCGTGGCCCCGGGCAGCTTGCCCATGCAAGGGCCCGTGGGGCACATGGGGGCTGGCGAGGGTCCCCACACGGGGCGCGGCCTGCAGTGGAGGAAGACAGAAAGGTGGCGCCCACCTCCTCCTTGTGGCCTGTGCTGGGCGCTCCTGGCAATGAGCTAGACTGTGGTACTGCGGGCAACGAGGCGAGCACGCGCGGAAAGGGACTCCGTGGGCGAGGCACCATCACCCCAGTGTTCCTGGGGAGGACACGGAGGCGGGGGTGGAGGAGGGGTGAAGTGACTTGCAGGTCCCCAGGCGGTCACCAGGGCCAGCCCCTGCGCACACAGCTGGGCCCAGAGCCACTGCTCTTCCCACAGGCTGTTCCGAGGAGCTCCCGACTGGCTGGTGGCTCTGACCTCGGAGGACAGGCCCGGGCTCCACGGGCTCCCAGGGCCCAGGTGTCCGCCCTGCTGTCGCGAGGACTGACCCAGGCTCCTCTCCTGGGCTGTCCCCGCTGACAGCTGGAGACGGACACCAGAATGGAGCTCGGAGCTATTTCTGCAAAGGGTGACTTGGGACTTCCTCCCAGAGCTCTTAAAAATAAAGGGGTTATCGTGGCCCTCAGGCTCCTTCCTCCGCACCAGGAACCCTGACATGATTTCTGGGGAAGGCCCGAGCCCCCAGGCCTCCCTCAGCCCAGCAACGACTTATCTCTGGGCTCAGTTGGACAGCAGGAAGGCAGCCAAGCGACCACCGCGGGCAGCTCTTCCTGCCCCAGAAGCCCCTTTTGGGAGCGGCAGGGGATGTGGCCACTGACTCAGGGGCGTCCATCACCCCTCTGCCCCGGCCTGCGGTCGCCCACCACACGCTGGGGGGAATCAGAAATCAGGGAGCAGAGAGCATTCTGGGGAAGTCCCGGATCATCCAGCCTGGCCTCTGGTCCAGACCCTCCCACGACGGGTGTCCAGCAGGACCCCTGTCTCTGTGAACAGCCCACTGCCAATGCTGGGGGCATAACTGTCTCTTCCAGACGTCTGAAAGTCAGACCGCCGTGCAGGAGGAGTGAAGGGCACCGTGCAGGGAGAGACCACCTCTCCCTGCCCCTGGCTCAGCTCTGCGGCAGAGACAGGGCCGGGGGCCTGCCCACACCCTCCGGGGCTCTCCTCCCCTCTTGCAGATCTCAGACTTTTAGTCCCAAGAGAGGGAAACTCTTGGGGTCAGGAGGAGAGAACCCGAATCTCCGTTCCACAGCATTCGCTGGGTGTGCACTCTGGGCCCTGGTGGGGTAAGACCTAGGAGAAGGGGCACCTAGGGGACTGTAGGAGGCCAAGGGGCTACCAAGCCCAGACCCTGGGGCCAGAGGAGTCTTCCTGGAGGAAGCAGACATCTGAAAGACAAAAAGGGTTTGATACATCCTGCCCCAAGCCAAGGAACCAGTGGTACTAAGGCCCTCAGAGACAAAGGCCTCAGGTCAGCCCCTGGCTCCACTCCCAACCTGCTGGGGGTCTGGGGGCCAGCTCGTGCCCTTCTTGGGCCGCAAGGGCCCAATGTATAAAGCTCGAGTGCTTTAGATGGTCCTGGGAGCCGTCCTGTGGGGGCTCAGGGTCCCGCAGCCAGGCCCCGGTGGCTCTCAGGCAGCCCACCTGCGGCCCAGTCCTCTGGCCTCCTTTGGGAGGGAGACTGGGGCTTCCAGAGCGGAGCGTCCGGGAGGCAGCTCTGCAGGAGCCAACAATCTTAGCTGGAAACCGTCACAGCCCTGGGTTTCCTCCAGGCCGGCCCCCAGCGCCCCCCTGCCCAGCCTCAGACTTATCACTGCCCTCCAGCTGCCTCGCCCCCAGCCCCCTGCAACCACCTCCCCGGGATGATTCAGCAAATCTTCCCTCCCGGTGGGGGGTGGGTAGGGGACAGGGGTGAAAAAATCACAATGTCAGATTACAAAGCCCCAACCGTAGGGCAGGGCCCTGGCAGGGAGATAAGGGGCCCCGCTCCCCGCCCTCAAAGCCCCTCTGGCAGATAAACCTTCTAAAGCTGAGGGGGGCTGCTGCAGGTGTGGGGCGCGGAGGCCTGGCCTCGAGGAAGTCTGGCTGAGAGAGACAGGCCGTTGGGTGGCCCTGCCCAGGGCCCGCCACCACGCAGCCAGCGGGACACAGAGGAAGCACCCGCAGCCACGGGTGCTGCTGCCGTCCTGTCTCCGCCCCTCGCAGGGACAGCAGAAAGGGAAGGGCAGGGGCTTCCGCAGAAAGTTCACCGGAGGGTACCCACTGATGCCTGCCACCCCCGGTGCCCCCCGCCGGCGTGGCCTGCAAGCCTTGCGGAGGAAGAGAAGGCACCTGTCCTCATGGGGGCCAGGAAGAGCCTGGAGGAGCCATGATGCCATTGATGGTGCCTGAGCCTCCCCCAGGGAGGACAGGGATAGGCCAAAGGTGACACCCCCACATCAGCTCTGGGGACGTCTTCAGAGGTGATCCTGACTCTCCAGGCTGGAGATGGGCCAGACCTGGGCTGCCCTAGGGCGCCGACTCCATCTCCCGAGAGCTCTGGACATGGGGAGGAGGCTGGGGCAGTGAGAGCCGGCTTCCTCCGCCGGTGTAAACGATGGGCTTTGAGCTCGGGCCTTAGGCTGGACTCTGTCACCCGGGACAAGTCCTTTCTCTGCCCTGGGCCCATTGCTTGTCTGTAAAATGAGAGCTGCCCTGGAGACCCGGCATGCACAAGGCCCCCACAAGTGGTCCCAGACAGACTCTGGTCTCTAATCCAAGGCCCAGAGGAGGGGGGGTGAGGCTCTGGTTGGAATGGAAGTGACTTTCAGACAAGGGCTCACACGGTACACGGCACACAGGGCCAAATGTCCCGCTGTCCTAGTGTTTGGCTGCCTCTCCTGCTTTATCTGGGGAAGCTTGCAGAGGTCATGCGTCGGGGGACGGTGAGGCCAGCTAGTGTGGACTGTTTAAATCCCTGGTTGGAACTCCTCGGAAGCCCCCTGTGACATTGGGGGAAAACCCTTTCTTCCTCTGGGGCCTTGAGTTGCACCAGAAAGAGAGGTGGTCAAGACGAGGTCTACGCTCCCTTCACTCTAGAGTTTTGCCAAAACTCACCTGCCTGTTGGCCGTGTGCTTGGCCCCAAGAGGCTGAACCAGGAACAAGGCTTCCCAGAGGCATGGTGCACGCCTGGTCTATTCCTACACCGGAATACTACTCCGCCTCAAAAAGGGCCGGGGCGGGGGGATGGGGAGCTGGTTTTTTGTTTTTTTAAGAATTTATTTATTTATTTGACAGAGAGAGATCACAAGTAGGCAGAGAGGCAGGCAGAGAGAGAGAGGAGGAAGCAGGCTCCCCGCTGAGCAGAGAGCCTGATGCGGGACTCGATCCCAGGACCCTGAGATCATGACCTGAGCCGAAGGCAGCGGCTCAACCCACTGAGCCACCCAGGAGCCCCGGGGAGCTGGTTTAATAGGACCAGAGTTTCGGTTTTGCCAGATGGGAGAGATTTGGGTGTTTTGGTGCTGGTGGCTGTCCCCCACCCCCACATCAAGTGGGTACTTTTAACACCACTGAACTGTATACATAGAAATGGTTAAAATGGCAAATTTTACGATCTGTAAAAAGCTGAGGGTTACAGTGTGGCCTTGGTGTTTGCTGAACACAGGCTTGAGAACAGGAGCCCAGGCCTGAATGGCTCGCAGTCCAGGTGGAGAGGCCCCTCCGCGGAGGCCAGCAACGCCAGGGGGCCCTGATCTGGGCTGGAGCCCGAGGGACCTGCAGGGCTGTGGGAGAGCCTGGGCGGCGGGGTTTCTCCCAGGGGTTAGCCACAGGGCACCCAGAGGCGGCAGCTCTGGAAGCCCACGCCCTTCTCTTCTTTCTCCCAGATGGGCCTTGCCTGCCTCTGGGCTCTTGGAACGGGGCTCCCTCTGCCCGGAAGGCGGTTCCCTCAAGTTCTCACCGACTCACTCCTCCATTCCAGCCTCAGCCCCCACGAGCACGACTCGCGGGTCCCTGTGACGATCCCACGTGATGCTGATCATGACCGTCAGTAAATAACTCGGACGTGCCACCGCTGAGAACGTTCCGTGCGGGCCTCCACTGCTTCCCAGCACTCGGCACATAGATACTTTCAGTGGGTCAATGGGTGGGTGGGCGATGTGTGCCTGGTGGACGGGTGGACGGTGGTTGGTTAGAAGGATGGACGGACGGATGGATGGGTGGTTGGTTAGATGGGTGGGTGGTTGGGTGGGTAGGCAGACAAATTAATGAGCCTGGTCCTCCCCATCCCAAAAGGCTGTGGGGGTTCAGAGGTTGTGACAGATGGGGCTGGGGATGAGGAGTGCTTTCTATTCTTTTGCCCCTTGACCTGAGCCTGCACGGGCCATGACCCTAGGCCCCTTGCCCCCCACATCAGTGAGAGGATGCCAGGGACCGCAGCCCAGAGCTGCACCAGAAGGGCAGCACCCCCACCCTTGGGGAAGACAGAAGGGCCCTGTCAGCCCACTGTCTGATCTGATCAGACTGGAAGGCCCATCCCAAATGGCACCCTTGGTCCATTATGAGCACTTCCCATGTAAACACTGGGTGCCAAGTGTCCCTCCCAGGGGTAGAACTGAGGCACAGTCTTGTCCAAAGTAGAACTTTAAAGAACTTCTGCCCAAAGTCTTTCTAATCTGAAGGCAAGCCCCGCCCACCCGGTCGAGGGGTGTCCTGGCTTTGACCTTTCTCCTGGGACCTGACCCACAGCCCTGGCAGCACCTCCGCCTGTGCTCCCCGCACCCTCTGCCCTCTCCCTCCGTCCCTTCTTCCAGGCTGTGGCCCCAAAATGCTGGCACACTTGACTGCACAGGTCATTCCTGGCTTCTGAGGGTCCCTGAGCCCTCAGACCAGCCAGGCTCAGGCTGGTGCCCCGTCGCATGCTGAGGGATCCTGATGACACGTCTGTCTCCGTGGGAAACCGGCAAGGAACACGGGGTGGAGGGACAGGGGGTAGCCCGTGTGCCCCATGCAGGGGCCTCAGAGTGCGAGGACACCCCTTCTTAGAGGTCACCCTGAGCTGAGGGACAGGGTAGGGCAGTCCCGGGGAGGGTTTGCCAGGAATTTGGAGGGGGGGGGGAAGCACAAAAGCTGTCTGGTGGGAAGGCGTCGGGAAAATCAGGGGGCGCTGGACCCCCAGACTCCCTGCCGATAGGGAAGGGCAGCAGGGGTGAGGCGGCCAGCGGGTGGGGGGGGGGCGGCGGGGGGGGGGGGGGGGGTTGGATTTGCGACCGAGGGGAAGCAGCGCCCCCTGGCTTCTGCAGGGGGAACGCGGGGAGGCCCTGAACCCGGCCGGAGCGGAGGCTGCCCCAAGGGGGTCAGGCAGCCGCTCCAGATGAAGAGCTCCTGGGTGTCGGGAACCCCGGCAGGCCGGTGCTGGGGGAAGACCCCGCGACCCGGAGCCGGCCGGGCCTCACCCAGGGAGCGATGATAAACCGAGCAGGCCCGGAGCGGGGAGCCGTCCGCCACCGGCCGCGGAGTCACAGGTGCACACGCCCTTCGAGCCGGCAGCGCGCGAGGACACACCGCAGTGATCCATGGCTGCACCGCGTTTGCCAAAGGTCGGAAACAACCGAAGTATCCCGCAGAGAGGGCTGGAAGGAAACCGGGGCCAACCGTCCAGCGGGAGAGCGGGCGTCCGGTCCGAAAAATGAGGAAGCGCCGTGTGGATTGACCGGTGTGCGGGGGGGTCATCCCGGGGGTCATCCCCGTGGTCCACTGTCCGGCGAGGAAGGACGGTGCGGAGGGGCGGGGACCCGAGCTGTCGTTTGCGGTCACTAATGTATAGCTGGCTTGGATAGATCAAGGGTCCTAGTATCTCCCCAGGAGAGCCAGGAAATCACGTGCAAATGTTTACTAGAGAGAAACAGAGTAACAACTGTGTGGGTTAGCGGCTCACTTTAATAAAGGGGGTGGAGGAACATAAAATATGCATATAATATATATAGTGTTGCTTAGAACCCTGCAGATTATCTTCAGGGAGATAAACAAGAGAAACAAGAAACTGATAAGATGAGTCAATCTTCGTGTCTGGGGAAAGGAGTTGGAGGGGCTTTTCTCTTCGTAGGTTTAGCGTCCTTTGGATTTTGAACCCTGGGTATGGAGTATCATTATGCGTGGAGGAAGCACGTCAGACACCAGTGAGGGGCTGTTTGCGGGCAGGGGGACGCTGACAGGGGACGTGAGCTGTCCGGGGTGATGGACGGGGAGGGAAGAGAACATGGCGCTCTGATTCAGGGGACGGAGCGGGCCACACAGCAGTGGATGGGCTGGGGGACCGGGGAGCCTGGGGAGTCCAGGGTGACACCCAAATTCCTGGTGTTTCTATTCCTGAGAAAGGACCCCTTGGGGTATCATTTGGGCATCATTTGTCTTTTTCCCCCTTGACTGTCCAGGACCCATTCTACCTCCTTCGTGGAGAAATTTCCCCTCGTGGGTGGTCTCCGGAGGGAAGTCACCAGCATCGCCTAACATGTCCACGTGAGCCCTGAGCTCTCCACGCGACCAGCCCACTTGGCAGGGTGATTCACTGCAAAGGGCACCAGGGAATTTCTTGGGTGACGGAAATATTCTCTTTCACAATCGAGGTGGTGATTACACTCATGTTTGTAGACAGACTGAAAAACACACTTAAACGGGGTCTATTTCATTGCATATAAATTATACCTCAATAAAGTTGATTTAAAAGTAGATTTATTTTTCATATATAATACTCTCGTGATATATATTTTATATGTAATATATTAAAACATACGTATATACACACGGTTACAATGGCACAAAAGGCAAGAGAGGTCTAAACCTGTCTTTGCATTGTTGTGGAAACAGTGAGAGCACTAATTTATGTTTGACTTTAATAGAACAAGGATTCATTCGATAATCTCTAGGGTAACCAGTAAAAGCACTTACAGCTATTTATTAGAGGGAAAATAGAATAATAAAATATGATTAGCATAAAAGAGGAAGTGAAAGGGGAGGGGAAGACAGAACAGGCGGGTCAGGAATATAAAAGATTTACACCAGAACAGACCAGCTTTGCTTTAAATATAACACAATTAAATACTCCGGACCAAAAACAGAGGGGAGTAGGAGGAAGACCAGACTCCATCCTGCTTAAAAAAGACAAAAATCAAAGCCCACAGAAAGTAAAATGACAGAAAACTATATATATATAAAACTGTATCATGAACCAAAGCAAACCTCCCGTAGTGGCAATTTAGACTTTCTTAGAGACGAAGAGGAACAGTTCATGAGCATTAAAGGCCCATTCGTCAGGTGCACTTAACACTTCCAAATTTACACGAACACACGGACCTCAGACAGAAACAAAGCCAAATCACACACCTGAGAGAAGACGAGGCAAAGTCATGATTACGTGGGAAATTTTAACACATCTCTGAGACTGAGCAGATGCGTGCGTGTGCGCGCGTTCACGCACACACACACACACACACACACAGTGGGTGCCCACACGCACGTACACCCAGGAAAGATAAAAGACATCGCACTTGCCACATTGTTTTCAGATGGATCCAGAATGCTTCACAAGGCTGGCTGTGTGCTGGGTCATAAAGCAAGTCCCAATACATTTCAATTTTAATTTAATTTTTAAAATTAATTCATTAGTTTGTTTATTTAAGAGCAAGTCCAAGCAGGGGGCGGGGGAGAAGCTGAGGGGGAGGGAGAGGGAGAGAGAATCCCGCGCAGACTGAGCACTGAGCCCGGAGCTGGTCTCTGGGTTCCATCCCACCGCCACGAGATCATGAGCTGAGCCCAAACTGAAAGTCTGGTGCTGAACCGACGGAGTCACCCAGGAGCCTCAGCAAGTCCCAAAACATTTTAAAAGAGGGTTGAAATCATGTAGAATTTGTTCCCTGACTACTGTGAAATTGAGCTAGAAGTCAAGAACGGAAAAGATAATTTTAAAATTCCCCAATTTAGGGATATCGAGCAAGAGACTTTTTTTTTTTTTTAAGATTTTATTTATTTATTTGACAGATCACAAGTAGGCAGAGAGACAGGCAGAGAGGAGGGAGCAGGCTCCTGCTGAGCAGAGAGCCTGATGCAGGGCTCCATCCCAGGAGTCTGGGATCACGACCTGAGCTGAAGGCAGAGGCTTCACCCACTGAGCCACCCAGGTGCCCCAAGCAAGAGATTTCTAAAAAAAACCCTCATGGGTCAAGGAAAACCATCACAATGGCTATTTGGATACATGTTCAAGTGAGGGGACAGTGACAGGGAGAGGGAGAGACGGAGTGGAGTGGGAAGGAGGGGCCAGAAGGACACCCTGACAGGCAGGACAGACTTTGGAAAAGATCCTAAGGGAAGTTTCGCGCTTTTTAACAAGTTTTATTTATTTATTTGACAGAGATCACAAGTAGGCAGAGAGGCAGGCAGAGAGAGAGGGGGAAGCAGGCTCTGCACTCAGCAGAGAGCCCAATGCGAGGCTCAATCCCAGGACCCCAAGATCATGACCTGAGCTGAAGGCAGAGGCTTTAATCCACTGAGCCACCCTGGCACCCCGAGAAGTTTCGCTTTA
>NC_081565.1:3413871-3427254 GCF_022355385.1 Mustela nigripes | reverse complement strand
AAAAAAAAAAAAAGATTTTATTTATTTATTTGTCAGAGTGAGAGATAACATAAGCAGGGGAGCAGCAGAAGTTTCGCTTTAAAAAAAAAAAAAGATTTTATTTATTTATTTGTCAGAGTGAGAGATAACATAAGCAGGGGAGCAGCAGCAGGAGGAGATGGCGAGGCAGTCTCCCCGCTGAGCAGGGAAGCCCAAGGCGGGGCTGATCCCAGGATCCTAAGCCAAGACGCTTAAGGGAGTGAGCCACCCAGGTGTCCCCAGAGGTCCCACTTTGAGCTAGGATTTAGAAAGCTGTGAATGACCCCGTGCTGCCACGTAACAGTGAAACAGCTTGGGGCAGTTCTGAGATTGGGCGTTGGTGCTGGAAGCGTACACGTTGGTAAGGTCCTCATCTACACCAAAGAATACAAAATTAAGAACACAAAATTAGGTGGAAAAGCAAATCACTATTTAGAATGAGGGGAAAAAAAACCTATGACAAATGATAAACAATTCTATATGACATCTAAGTATCCAGGAAAAAAATTTATACTAATCAAAGGCTGGACATCGCCCTAGAATGCCTTTTCCCACATACTTTAGCTACATATTCGTTGTCCGCCTTCTCATACGTACAGTAATTTTTGTTAAACATTTTTTGGGGGGCACCTGAGGGGCTCAGTGGGTTAAGCCACTGCCTTCAGCTCAGGTCATGATCCCGGAGGCCCAGGATCAAGTCCCATCTGGCTCCAGCTCCGAGGGGAGTCTGCTTCTCCCTCTGACCTTCTCCCTCTCACGCTCTCTCTCAAATAATAAAATCTTAAAAAAAAAAAAAAAATTGGGGGGGGAGGGCATCTGGGTGGCTCAGCCAGTTAGATGCCTGCCTTCAGCTCAGGTCATGATCCCAGGGTCCTGAGATTGAGCCCAGCATCCCAACATGGGGCTCTCTGAGCTGCGGGATGCCTGCTTCTCCTCTCCCGCTGCTGCTCCCCCTGCTTGTGCTGTGTGTCAAATAAATAAAAAAATCTTTAAAAACTTTCTTTTTGGTAGTTATTTTAAGTAAGCTCCATGCCTGACTTGGAGCTGGAGCTCACCATCCGGAGACCAAGCGGTGCGCGCTCTTCAGACTGAGCAAGCCGGCCCTGGACAATCTGTAACGTTTTCTGCAGAGAGGATGGAAAGTCTGGCTATCAAAATCCGACTTCTGTTCCTGCTGGTTAGAACTCCTTTTTTTCAGCTTTGCAACTTGGCACAGAGAATGCTGTAGCAAACGGAGGTCAGATATGCTGGAGAGCGTAGAACACGCTACTTTGCACCCAGACATGCAGGCTCCCCACAGTACCGCTACAGAATCGAGCCCTACACAGAATTCCAGGAAATCCTATTTTGTGCGATTCCCATGAAAACCAAACAGAAATGTAGGTCACACTTGTACTTGTTCAGTCTGCGCTGTCACGTCCGGACAGAGAGCTTCCATTGCAAGGGTTGGCCAGGACCACGTCCTCCGTGTGCCATCACGGTGGCGTGTGTTCCTGGGTCATTCCCACGCAGGATGGCCAGCAACAGCCCGGCTGTGGACCACACGCGTATTCCGTGGAATCCAAACCCAACGGACTCCCGGCTGCACTTCCCCTTCGTCAAGTCCCTTAAATGCCTGTGACCCCTTGGATGCCTCCCAACACGAGGGCAGGTGCGACGGAGGGCAGGCCAGGTCGGTAATTGTGGTCGAAATGTCTTACTTCTAAAGAATTTTATGAAAGCGCATGCCGGTGTGGACACGATGGTTAGGCACCTCCCAGAGGCACCTGCAGTCGAGGGGCCCTGGCGTTTAGATTTTATTAGCTTCGCTGCAAAGGTACCTCCGCCTGGCGCGTAGGAGAACATTTAACTTAGCAACGTGAACGCTGTTCGTGAAGCAACTCTGAAGCTCCCTCCTGCGTGCATTTCGTTTGGTTCCGCTCTGGGATGCCGAGCCGACCAGGAAGGCCAGTGTTCGGGGCAACCGTTCGGCCCGCTTGCGGCTAAGAGGAAAACGGAAGCCCCTGGGCGCGCTCCGAGGTTCCAGCACTTGGGCGCGCGCGGCTGGACCCGTGGGAGGATTTCGGGACCTGCGCATGCGTGCAAGTCGGTCGGAGAAGGGGCGTGGCCTCCCTGCGGCCGGACGAGATCCGAAGCAGGTTGCTGACCCCTCCCCCGCACCCCCCGGCGCAGGACAGTCGCGAGGCTCCGTTCCCCGCGCCCCCCGCCCATCTTCCTCCTTCCTCCAGGTGTCACGGGCACCAGTGACCACCAGGTGGCGGTGTTGCCCGCGAGAACGCTCTGCTGCCCCCTGGTGGCCCAAAGTGAACACTACTGTCCACTTCGAAGGGTGCGGGGCCGACCCCGTCCTGGCTGAGGAACTGGGAACACCTACTGTGACCTCCCGCGTGCTTCCCAGACTGACCCGGGGGCCCAGAAAGCAACGTTCAGATCCCGGGGCCCACAGAAAACATTTCCCAGGGGCGCCCGGGGGGCTCCGTCGGTTAAGCCTCTGCCTTCTGCTGCGCTCAGGACCCCAGGGTCCGGGGACGCAGCCCCGGGTCGCGCCCCCTGCTCAGCGGGGAGCCTGCTCCCCGCCCCCCCCCCCCCCCCCCCGTCCCGTGAGCAGACCGGATCTTTAGAGCAAACACGAAGCCCCTTCCACAGCCCTCCTCGCCTCCCCCCAGGGCCCCCGCCGGGCCGGGACTGACCCCCGCGCACCGCACGCCCCGGGCTCTGCCGGGACACGCCGGCCTGTCGGCGGACCTCGCGGACCGCGCGGAGAGTCCCCTCCCGAAGACCGAGCTCGCTGCGCAGGGCCGGGGACAAGCGGACGCGCGACATCCGCGGTGCCGCCACGGGGGCGGCCTCTCCTCGGAAAACCCCCTCCACGGCCCGTGCGGCCGCCGACCCCGACACGCGCCCCGTCCATTCCGAGGTCCTCTGGGAAGCCCGGTCCCCTCGCGCCCCGGTCTCCGTCAGCCCCAGCCGCCGCTCCCCGTCCTCTCGGCCCCGGCCCCGCGGGGCCTCGCGGCGGGTCGGCCCCCGCCCCCGCCCGCATCCCGAGCCCCGCGGCCGAGGCGCTTCGGGGACTTCCGTGCGTGCAGGTGCGGCGCGCACTCCCACACCCGACCCTCCACGCGCCGGAAGTGTGCCTCGAGCCCGCCCCCGAGTCCTCATTGGAAGGAGACATAGGAAGGGGTGGGAACCTGGCCCAGTTTTACTTTCTCATTGGCTGAAATCGATGAGCGGGCGAGAAGGGGCGGAAGCAGGCTTCCCCCGGTCGCTTGATCGGCCCTCGGGTTTTCATTGGCTGAAATGGAAAGTTGGGCGGCGTCTCTCGGTCCTCCGGGTCCCTCGCGGGTTGCTGGCGGCGACAAGCCCTTGCCCCGCCCCTCGGGGGTACCCTCTTTTTTTTAAACCCTAAATTGAGGGCCAGGCGATCCTTCACCCCGAAGCCTGGGGGTCTAGACTTGGCCTTTGCTTTCAGAGGCCTCGCGTCCGCCGGAGCCCTGGGATGTAGAGAGACTCGAGCGGCGAGGGGACCCGGAACGATTCTTCCGCGGAACCATCGCGGCGAGGCCCCTCGGAGCGCGCGCAGGGGCGGACCGCGGCGGGCCGGGCCAGACGCGCAGCGATGGCGGCGACGGCCTTGGGGGCGGCCGGCGCGGGGCCGGGGGTCGCGGTCCCTGTGGAGCTGCGGCGCGAGCGGCGCATGGTGTGCGTGGAGTACCCAGGCGTGGTGCGCGACGTGTCCAAGATGCTGCGGACGCTGGGCGGCGAGGAGGGCGTTTCGCGGGTGAGAAGCGGGACGGGGGGGAGTGGCCGGGACGGCGGGTGCGACCGCGTCTGCGACCTCGGCCGGCGGGGCGGGTGGGCTCCTTGGCCGCGGAAGTCGGGGCGGGCGGCGGGGCGGCGGGTGGGCGGGGACTGGCGTCCCGCAGGCCGGGCTGGACCCTTTTCCTGGGGAGCCGCGGGAACGGGCTGCGGCGGAGGCGCGGGAGGGCGGGGGGTCCTGTCCGTGCGGTCCCCGTGTGCGGGGCCCCGCCGGCTGCCGCCGCCGCATTCACAGCGGAGGCCCAGGCGCGGGGCATCGAGGCAGGGAGCCCCAGCGGGCGCCCCGTCCCAGGACCGCGGGGACCGCGGCGCGGCCTGAGCCGCCCCGACCGGCTGGTTGCGGCGTGCACTGACGTTTTCACCCGTGTGGTCTGTCCCGGCCGCGCGGCTCCCCCCGAAGTCTGCGCTCGCTGCGCTTCCTCCGGCTTCGTGAATGGGGGAGCCCCGCGTGCAGCACCGGGCGCCGCTGGGGCCCGGTTAGCCGCGTGTTGTTCTTTCGCCCTGGCTTACTCACTTCGCCGTGACACCCAGGGCCCCGCTCTCACGAACCCCAGAGGTGTCTAGCCGGCTGCAGTGTGAGCCTTTTGGAAGAGACCGGCCGCTGACCCGCCCCTTGGGTGCAGCGGGTGCAGCTTCTCTGCCGGCCCCCAGCGGGGGCTGTCCCCAGCCTCACAGTCTCACTGATCCGTGTCCTGTGAGAGGGGATTCCTGAAGGTCGGGGCTCCTAACCTGTCGGTCCGCACCCCGCCCCCCCTGGTTCCCGAGCACCTCCCAGGGACCAGGCAGCATCAGTGCTGGGTGGGGACCAGCAAGCTGGAAGGCGGATACTCTTGGCCCAGTGAGCATTGCTGGGGCTTTTGTGGCCACAGAGCTGACCCTTACTGTGTCCCTCCTGCCCTGTGCCAGGCAGGCGCTCATGGGTGACCTGACCCGCGTACAGTGTTCACCAGGAGCTGGACACCAGACTAAGCGTGTTGCCTGTTCCGTGGTTCAGCAATTCGCTGTTGCAGTCCCATGAGCAGGTGCTGTTCGTATCTCCGTTTTAAGGAGAAGGAACAAGGCTCGGAAAGGACAGGTGACAGCTAGGCAGAGCCAAAGCGCTTCCTCCTGGTTGATTTCATTTCCTTTGGACCTGGGAACGTTTGCCTGTGAGACTGATAGCATGACCGTGTGGGGCAGGTAGTACCTGGGGGAGGAAGGTCAAGACAAGCCACCCCCACCCCCGCCAGCCTTTGTTCCTCCATGGTAGACTTGATTCCCTGCACTGAACGGGCCCTTGCGGTGGGGGGGCTCTACTTAGCTGGCTGTCCCCGTCTGCAGCCTCCAGCCTCTTAGAAGAAGGGGAGACTAACCTCATTTTCTCTACCAGATAAAAAGGAAGATACTTGGGTTCGAAGAATGGGTCTTTTGAGAATTCAGAGCTCAGAATGAACCCTGCGCCCCCTGGCCCTCTCCTTGTGGTCTGGGTCACCATCGGGCTCTCACTGAGCGAGGGGCAGCTCTCTGCCCATCACTCAGCTGCTCACTGCCTCGCTCTGCCTCCGCCTTGCCACAGATCTACGCGGACCCCACCAAGAGGCTGGAGCTGTACTTCCGGCCCAAGGACCCTTACTGCCACCCTGTGTGTGCCAACCGCTTTAGTACCAGCAGCCTGCTGCTCCGGGTCAGAAGGAAGACCAGGCGGCAGAGGGAGGTGCTGGGGCCTGAGCCCCACCCCGGGGCCCCGTTTGACATAGAGATACTTGGCATCGTCTCCACCATTTACAAGTTTCAAGGTAACTGCAGCTTCCTGTGTGGGGTTATTTTAGGACCTGTGTCCACATCCTGTAGGTGCTCTGTGGGTCCTCACACTGGGAAGGGGGCCAGTCTGTGCCCCGGAATGAGGGGCGGGGGGTAAACAGAGTGGAACAGTCCAGGCCCCATCCAGGAGGCGCACGTTTCCCCCTCCATGCACAGCCGTCAGCGGATTGTGGGCTCACTGCTGCTCATCTGCATTCTCCAGAAAGACTCGTGTTCTGAGTAATCCCGTAATTTTTAAGGCCGTTATATGGGCCCAAATAAGACTGGTTAGCAGGTCTCCAGTTTCAGAACCGTGTCTAGGCCTTGACTGTACTGGTCTTGCCTTTTTTCTGAAGCCTTCCCAGATCATCTCAGCCCCCGGGACCTCGTGTTCCTTTGGACTCTTGGCCACCTGGGTGTCTCCCGTGGGGTCCTCAGTTTGCTACCCACAGGGAGCCCCAGTGAGGAGGCGGTAAGGGGCGGGGCGGGGTGGGCGAGTAAGAAAGAGCCAGTTTGTTTGGGCAGGCGTTCAGCTGCCCTCAGCCTCCGGCTCTTCTCTGCAGTGTGAGAGCCTGGGTTCCTCAGGTCCTCGTGAAGGGCCAGTTCACGCAGGAGGCGCTTGGCAGATCGCTAGGGAGCCTTAGTGGAATACGCAGCGTCCGCTGCAGCTCTCTGACAGTCTGCGGAGAGCATGGACGCAGAAGAGGGGCTGGGAGGTGGAAAAGGATGGAACCAGGACCCGGGATCCTGCACTGGGCATTCTGATCGTCAGTCGTGCTGGTGGCATGTGGTGCTGTCCAACGAGGGCTGTCCTTCCTGGGGCAAGTTCTTCCCGTGATGCGTTTTTCATCCGTCTGTTTGAGCTGGCACCCGGCCACTTAGTCCACATCCCTGCCAGCAGCGCTGGCCGGCCTGGGGGCTTGTCTGAGGCACAGCGTCCCAGAGTCTTCAGCTGGGCCGCAGGTACGTCGTGTGCACTCTGCATTTCCGGAAGTGCTGACCTAGACCAGACCCTCTCGCACCACATCTTCTCCGACCCCCGGCCCTGCCGGGAGACTCCCAAGTGCACAGAGTCGCGTGCACAAAGTGTTTCAGAGGGTGCTGCTT
This sequence comes from Mustela nigripes, assembly GCF_022355385.1. Classification (NCBI taxonomy): domain Eukaryota; kingdom Metazoa; phylum Chordata; class Mammalia; order Carnivora; family Mustelidae; genus Mustela; species Mustela nigripes. Next base: position 3,420,534 of record NC_081565.1, on the reverse strand, counting down.
TGGCTCCCACCTCCAAGGCTCCCTCGGTACCTCGGAGAACGTGTGGGTGTCGACGCCGCAGCCGCCAGTTCCTGGGAGGGTGTAGTGGGGTGTCTGCCATCTGGCCGCCTCTCTTTCCAGGAATGTCTGACTTCCAGTACTTGGCGGTGCACACGGACGAGGGCGGCAGGCACATGTCCATGTACGACAAGGTGCTCATGCTCAAACCCGAGAAGGAGAGTTTCTTCCACCAAGAGCTGCCGCTCTACATCCCCCCACCCATCTTCTCTCGGCTGGACACCCCAGTGGACTATTTCTATCGGCCAGAGACGCAGCACCGGTAAGCCCCTCCACTCTACCCCCCGGCTGCTGCAACATCACATTTCAGAGCAAGGGCCCTGTGGTCAGGGGACCTGGGTCCCAGAGGCAGCCGAACCAGTGACATAGAGACCTTGCTCTGAGCTCCCACACCATGGAGAAGGAATAAGGATGTCGCCTTAAGACTTGGAAGACTCGTGTTCCACTGTTGAAATACTTGGAACAGTGAGTGGCGGGCAGAGTTTGATAGAGTAAACAAGTGATCGTGCGTGAGGAGGGATGCGGCTAGTGAACGCTCAGCCCTTCCAGGCCAGGGAACCCCATGCAGCATGTGGGAGAGCAGGCTCGTGGGCCGATGTAGCATTTGGCCGGGGTGCCTTGCTCTGTGAAAAAGGCAGGTGTAGAAACACATCCTGTGCTGCAAAAGTAAACTGTGGCATGACAGTAGAAACCTAGAAAATTCTGGAAGACGGAGCCCAGAGCAGTGACCTGTAGAGGGGTGACAGAAGGAGATGTCCTCTTCTGTCACTAAATGTTTTCATCAACAGTGCGGATCCAGGCTCATGGCCTGGGGCACTGCATGGAGCCCTGGGTCAGCAGAGGACAGATGAGGTCCCTGCTGGGCTGGGTGGGGAGCTGGCTGGAGCGCGAGTGAGCCAGGAGTGAGCAATGGGCCCCGTTGCCAGATGCACATCTTAGAGGACATAAAAGGACACAAGGGCAGTGAGTGGGTGAGGCCTCGAGGCCCTCAGAGGGGCTGACATCTGAAACAGACCTGAGTGATGACGTATCCAGGCCGGTGAAGATCTGGGGAGAACATTCCAGACCAGGGGACTGTGTCTGTGAAGGAGTGGTTGCAGAGGGAGTCTGGGAGAGTGGTAGGGGTGAAGGTCACACAGACCATGGTGAGGGCCTTAGATGTGATCCTAAGGAGAAAGTGCATTGTTGTCTTCCCTTAAAAAACACGGAGAGTTCCAAGCACAGCCCAAAGCAGAGCGAACACTCCAGCTGCGGCCCCAGCTTCTGCGGTTGGCCCCCGTCCCGCACTTGCCGCCCCTGCCAGGCCCCAGCTTCCCAGCATGTCCTCGAGAAATCAGTCTGGGCGCCTCCCACGTGGAAGGCCTTGTGCTGTCGGGCAAACCTGCCGCGCTCTTGCCGGGACAGGCGAGAGTACCGGCGTCCCCCGCGCCTCCCGGTGCCAGTCGTTCCCCAGTGTCCCCAGCCAGAAGCAGGCCTCCCGGCAGCTTCCATTCACAAGGCTCAGGTCTCTTGAATCCCCCGCCCTTTCTGACCAAGTGGTGGTTCCAGGGGCAGAAAATAACAACGGTGTAAGCACAGAGGGTCAGGCCACACCTCTCCCAGCTGAAATCCTCCACGAGGGGTGACAGGTTTTTCCGCTTGTGTGGTCCTTGGCACGGGAGTTTTAGGCATAGGAGAGACGATTTGCATATTTCTGAAACGCTTTGATTACTTCTCCCACAAGCATTTCCCTTCAGAGCCCGAAACAGACACAGAATACACAAGGGAGACTAGACGCCGCCGCGCTGCTGGGCCCTGGCATGGGCTCGGGCCGTTGAGTCACTTGTCTGTCCTGTGGGACGCGTAGGCAGCTGCTCCCAGTCCTCTGGGGAAGGCACAGGGGAGGAAGGCCGGCTGCCCTTGGACCACAGGCCCTTTTTCCCTCTCCACGTGGTTTATCGATGTTCCAGCAAATGGAAAGAACCTGCGTTTTTTCCCAGGGCCACTATTGATTTTTCTGCTCTGCTGGCCTTCTGGGGTACACCAGGGCTGGTGGGGGGTGGCCGGGCTACAGCCTTGTTGGCCACTCCTGGGGTCCAGGGAAGTTGAGCTTCCTGCAGGACCCTGGGCAGAGGAGAGGCTGGGAGGCTGGCCCACAGGGTCCCTCCTCCTTGAGCAAGTCAGTGGGGGACCCGGTGAGGCGGCCCAAGGAGCCCTTTCCCTGTGGTGACCGGGGCCCAGCAGGCAGCCCACCAGCGGGAGTGAGCCGCTAGGGCCTTCTCTCTTAGGGGTGTTCAGGGTCTTGGGGGATGTCTTTGAAGTCAGGGTCATATTACACATTTTTGGCGGTGGTTTCTAACAGTCACTTTACAGAAAAGGCACAGACTTGCTCTCATCTTTGTAATTTTATTTTCCAGTGTGTTCCTTATAAATACGCAGATGGTTTTTACTTGTGTAGAAAATTAAGGTAGAATGGAAACAAATTTAAAAGGTAGTAATCACCTGGGTGCACTTGGGGGGCTCAGTCGGTTGGGCATCCGACTCTTGATTTTGGCTCCGGTCATGATCTCAAGGTCACGAGATCAAGCCCCACTTTGGGTTCAAGATGGGTGTGGAGCCAGCTTAAGATTCTCTCTCTCCCATGCCCTCTGCCTCTCCCCCTTCAAAAAAAATAGAATAAAATAAATAAAAGGTGATAATCACCTGAATGGGAACGTAGGAGTCCAGGACATGCTTTAAAATGTATTTCGGGGCACCCGGGTGACTCAGTTGGGTGAGCACCTGACGCTTGGTTTCAGCGCCGGTCATGACCTCCGGTTGTGAGACGGAGCCCCATGTCCGGCTCCTCACTAGCACGGAGTCTGCTTAAGACTGTCTCACCCTCTCTCGCTGGCATCCCCCACTGAAATAAATATATCTTGTAAAGAACCCTTCTTTAAAAAGTGAAAAAGTGTTTTTCCCAATAATTTCGTGGGTTTGGAGTGGGGTACGGATGGGATGAAATCGGCCGCGTGGGAGTCGTTGGCGCTCACGGTGGGTTGTGGGGTTTCGTGAGACTGTGTCTTCCTGCTTCGGGACAGGCTTGACGTTTCTGACGACCAGACTTTTTTTTTTTTTTAAAGATTTTTTATTGACTTACTTGAGAGAGAGAGGACGGGCTGGAGGAGGGTCAGAGGGAGAAAAAGACTCCCCCCTGAGAGGAGAGCCTGATGTAGGGCTCGATCCCCAAGATCATGACCTGAGCCAAAGGCAGATGCCCACCCGACTGAGTGACCCAGGCCCCCCGACAGCTGCCTTAATGAGCTGACCCCCTGGGCATCCTGGCCTGGCGCCAACAGAGCGGCCTGAGCACAGCGGCCTCTAGAACCCTCCCTCCTGACCCTGTGCTGTAGGCCGGGGCCGTTCAGTAATGACCTTCACCCAGCTGTAGTTCAGATGCCAACCACCCAGAGGGGAGCGGGATGGGGTTCACGGGGCCCGGGCTCCCAGCTCTCGTCTTTACGAGCTCTGACCCTAGGGAGGTTTCTAGCTGCTGTCGGTTACTTTGTAGGAAATGGGTTTCTTCCTCGGAAGGTTGTCTTGAGGGTTAAGCAAGTAAATCAGGGGAGTCTGTATATGTCGTCTGTGTTGCTGGACAGCTGACCCAGTGTGCCCTCTGGCTGCGCCTCGCCAGCCCTCCCTGCTCGTGCCACACGGTTCTGTCTGGTGCGCGCGGGTCTCGGTGCGGCTGTGAGAGCAGCAGCCTCACCGCTTTCGGCTACCTGCCCCACACCGCTGCCCGGTTTCCAAGCTGCAGGCCCCAAGGCCTCTGTGAGCTGTGGGCATGGTCGCTGCCCCGTTCCTGCCCAGCCGTCGGCAGAGGTGCTGAGGTTCCCCCCCAACCCGTAGCCCAGACTCCAGGGACTGGCACCCGCAGGTGGGCTCCCTGCCTGGTCCAGCAGGCCCGTGTCTGGGGTCCCCTTGGAGGTGCCCCAGCCCACCCCAGCTCTCTCCGCCCCAGGGAAGGCTACAACAACCCCCCCGTCTCAGGCGAGAACCTCATCGGCCTGAGCAGGGCCCGGCGCCCCCACAACGCCATCTTTGTCAACTTTGAGGAGGACGAGGTGCCCACACAGCCACTGGAGGCCGCCGTCCAGACGTGGAGGAGGATCTCCACCAACCCCACGGACCGCAAGGTGGAGGAGGAGCTGCGGAGGGTGAGCCCCACGGACCGCCTCTGTTCCCGCAGGCCCTTCCCCCGTGTTGCCCGGGGCTGTGCTGACTGTGTATAACCGGGTCATGGGCACATGGGAACATGTCGTCTCCAGATGTCACATCTCCGCGCCATGCCAACATAAGCCCTACATTCCCAAGGTTGAAAATACTTCAAGTACTTCTCAGAGTTCTGGAGAGGTCCTTGAGGGGTGGAAGCAGTCAGTACCCTGCCTGCTCGCGACTTCCGGTGCAGCTCTGGGGTTCAGGAAGCTTTCCTTTACCCATCCGTGCTGGCAGGAAACCAGATGGAGCACCTGCTGGGTGCCCCCTGCGGCTTCACCCCCGTTAGTGCTGGAGGGGGCCGAGGGGCCTTCCACCTGCCTCCCCCTGCCCCCTAGGCTGGCAGGCCCCCGGAGGAGCTGCCGGGGCCTCTGTTGCTCAGGCCCGCCCAGGCGTGAACAGCAGGTTCTCACGGAGGCCACGTTGCTGCTGACAGAGGCTCCCCTCTGCCCTTGCTGAAGCGGGCTCTTCCTTGGGGGTTTGTTTCTTAAAGAGATTGTGGACACCTGACCGGTTTCCAGCCTTACTGGTCCCTGGAGGGGAGCCGTGGGGGGCGGCTCTCCGAGGGCCCTGCTGGTCCTCCAGGCACAGCCCAGTCCCCAGCCAGGCCTCCCGGCCCCCATCCCCCAGCCACACTGGCTTCTGCGGTCCTCCCGTGGGCCAGGCCGTCCCCTTCAGCTTCACGATGTCCCAACTGAGGCTCCACCCTCCAGGTTGGGTTCAGGGTCCAGAACTCCGGCATGTCCCCATCTTGGCCCTGCTCTGGCTCCTTCGGTCATCTGCCTCCCCCACTATCCTGTGAGCTGCGTGAGGGCAGAGGCCATGTCCTTCGTGGTCGTTCCAGGACACCCAGGCCCTGCAGCCACACCTGACCCAGGCTGGGTGTGTGGTCCCCGCTTCCAAAGCCAGGGACCCGTGAGTGAGTGCAGGGGCTCCTGGAGGCTGCTCCTTGCCTGGTCAGGCCCTGCTCTCCACCAGCTCACCTCCCAAAGGCTCTGCTGGGGACCAGACCACTCTGGAGGGCCTGAGCCAGGTGGGCAAGAAGCTCCTGGTGCTCATTTCAGTCTCTGCCTTGACCCCCAGCTGTTTGAAATCCGTCCCGTCTGGTCACGAAATGCCGTCAAGGCCAATATCAGCATCCATCCTGACAAGCTCAAGGTCTTGCTGCCCTTCATGGCCTATTACATGGTGAGTGCCTCACCTTGGTTCCCACCAGAGTCACCCTGATCGCTGATAGGACCTCTAGGAGCTTCAGCAAGAACGGGTGGCCCTGTCCCAGCAATACCCCCGCCATCCCGGTGGCTTGTTACAGCCCCAGGGAGGCCCTCCATGGCCTCCCAGTAATGCTACCCATACTGGATGATTTTAGGATTAAAGAGTAGTTATAATTTTTAAATAAAGGGATTATACGTTTTTTTTTTAAAGATTTTATTTATTTGACAGAGATCACAAATAGGCAGAGAGGCAGGCGGCGGCAGGGGTGGGGGAAGCCGGCTCCTCGCTGAGCAGAGAGCCCGATGTGGGACTTGATCCCAGGACGCTGGGATCATGACCTGAGCTGAAAGCAGAGGCTTTAACTCCCTGAGCCACCCAGGTGCCCTAGGGATTATACGTTTTTAAGTGATCTTGTATTGAGAACATTCTAAGGACCAGATCGTTATATTATTATATTCCCTTTAGAGGTATGTATTCTATCCCTTTTCCTCCCGGGGGGGTGGCAGTGGGATTCCCTTCTTGCCTCTGAGGCAGAGCCAGGGCTCAGAGAGGTGACTTGTGCTGAGGTCCTCGAGCCAGCACGTGACAGAGGCACTTGGGATCCCCAGCCTAGTTGCAGAGCCCAGGTCCCCTAACCACAGGGCCACCAGCCTTGGCTCATTCTGCCTGGGCTCAGTGGGGGTGGGAAGGGCAGATCGGCCTTTGGCTCAGTCCAGGAGGCCCTGGGGGTGAGGTGTTGTTACCGAGGTTCCCAGAGGCGCCGGAGGAAAGCACTCCCCCTTACTAGGCGTCCCCACATGGAGCCCTGGGGAGGCAAGGCTGAGATGTGACCATGACGTGATGACAGGTGGGGCAGAAGGAAGGCTCTTGCCTCCAAACTTCCGAGAGCTGCTGTCTGTCTTTTAGCATCAGCTTTCTGGACATAGGGACCTCAGGTGTATGCCCGTTGGCATGGCGGAAACACTCCCTGGGCACATAATGTGTGCCAGGTGGCATGGGAAAGGCTCCCGGGGCATCTTCTCATGTAATCCTCAGAGAAGCGATGGGAGGGGCGCCTGGGTGGCTCAGTGGGTTAAGCCACTGCCTTCGGCTCAGGTCATGATCTCAGGGTCCTGGGATCGAGTCCCACATCGGGCTCTCTGCTCGGCAGGGAGCCTG
>NC_081565.1:3382375-3413771 GCF_022355385.1 Mustela nigripes | reverse complement strand
AGGGGCTCCTGACACCTCCAATAGGAAGACCAAGGCTCAGAAAGGCCAAGTGACCAGCCCAAAGTGACAGAGCCGCACCCGGCAGAGGCTGGCTGGGGGCTCCAGAGCTGTCCCCAGCTCTTGGGCGTTCAGCTGCCCCACCCCGGGCCTGCGTCCCTGAGCCAGCCAGGGATGGGCCTCGCCTCACTTCACCCTTCCACCTTCTGTCTCCAGATAACAGGCCCCTGGAGAAGCCTCTGGATTCGATACGGGTATGATCCCCGAAAAAACCCAGATGCCAAGATTTATCAAGTCCTTGATTTCCGAATCCGTTGTGGAATGAAATACGGTAAAAATAACTAAAACCTTGCCTTGCTGTCTCTCTCTCTCTTACTATCTTTTTTCCGCTAGCATTCTCTTTTGTGGGGATGATCCACATGGGGAAGATAAAAAAAAAAAAAAACCTTTGCTTCTTGGTGAAATCTTTGTAGAATAGCGTAGAAGTGAGGGTCCTGGCTCCACCACTGGCCCTCGAGCTACTGACCCGCTGTTCATCCACTTGGTTATTCTCGCTGCTGGCTCCTGCGGTGGGGGCCAGGCGCCTGGTAAGCATCCAGCCCCCGGGCCTGCAGTGAGCCGCTGCTCACGGTCCCATGTGGCTGGCGCTGGAGTAGTGGCTGCTGGTACCTGGTGCGTGGGTGCCTGGCGTTCCTTTCTCAGAAGCCGGCCCTAGTGAACCCCTGGTGCGCCAGTGGCACAAAGCCAGTTCTGTTTGCCCGAAGGGCCTCTGTGCCCACTTGCTCCCATCACTCACGCCTTTCCTGGTCTGCAGGTTACGCCCCGAGTGACATGCCCGTCAAGGCCAAGCGCAGCACCTACAACTACAGCCTTCCCATCACCGTCAAAAAGATGCGTGAGTGCCTCTGCTCGCCGGTGGCCCTGGGCTGGTTTGCCCTCACGCTGAGAGACACTGAGGAAGATGGGCCTCTGGGCCCGTGGGGGAGGGGGTCCCAAGGGGCTGCCCCAGGGTGCTGCTGATCAGCACGCCAGGGAGGGGCGGGGAGAAACATCCCCTTTATTCCCAAGTACTGCTGTCCCCTCACAGCCAGCCAGCTCGTCACCATGCATGACCTGAAGCAGGGCCTGGGTCCGTCAGGGACACCCGGCACACGGAAAGCGACCTCCAACAAGTACAAGCTCAAGGTGGGTGCCCCCCGAGCCCCAGAGGGGAGCAGCAGCCCACCTGCTTAAGGGCGCCGCGGACCGTGGGGAGGAGGCACTTCCCTCGTGCAGGCCGGGCGCACTCCCGCTCCCAGAGTCCCTAAGGGCCACCAGGAAGGGGTTGGACAGGCAGCTCTGCCCACTGGTGCCTTCCAGGACTGCCTTGGGAAGCGCGCTGAGGGCTTGGTACAAACCACCCAGCCCTGTGGCCACTCAGGACCATCTGGGTGTGTCGCAGAGAGGGATGGGTGACCCCAGCAACTGCACGTGGCTGCCTTTTGTGAGCCTGTGGCCGCCGCCCGGATGGGCCGAGTGGGGTGTGTGCGTGCGCGCAGAGCCATAGCAGACCGCCTGGCCCCGCACTGTGGGTGGAGTGGGGTACCGGCAGCCAAGAGCCTGGGACCCTCACAGCCTCATGGGCTCCTCAGCACACTCGACGGCGGGGGTCTATTGTGGGCCTTCCACCCCCTTAGGCTCTGTCCCTAACCCGGCTTCCCGCTGGGGGGTTGTTTGCGGGGAGGCACGTGCAGCTGACGCGGGAGGGGCAGCGTGGAGACAGGCGCCGACCGCGTCCTCTTCTCATTGGCTGCCGTGTCTTGGCCTCAATAGCTGTCCTGCTCCTCAGGCTGTGTCGTTCAGGCCACCGTCCCTGTTTCTAGAAAATGGACACTCAGTAAACCCTGCTTCTCAGCGGGCACCATGTGGGGCCCAGTTGGTAGGAGGTGGTGAGGAATGAGGGCGGACTGTCGAAGGCTCGCGAAGCGGGCATGACCGTCTACACCCTAGCACGTGGCTGGCCACACACATGGCTCATGGCCCCGTCAGAGCCTCTGGATGCCGGCTCCTGGTCCCCGGCCTGTCCACAAGGCCTGAATCCGGGGTGTTGGCGGAGGGGGGAGTCAGGCCTGCCAGGCGCGGACCGGCCAGGGAGAGCTCTGAGCTCTGACGCCCCGTCTCGTCCCCTGTCCTCTCCCCAGGACTCGGTCTACATCTTCCGGGAGGGGGCCTTGCCGCCTTATCGACAGATGTTCTACCAGTTGTGTGACTTGAACGTGGACGAGTACGTACTGAGGGTGGGGACGGTGGTGCTCGGGACCGAGGCCTTCCCTGCCCCTCTTCTGCTGGGCGTCAGCCTCCGTGGGAAGCCCTGCCGGGGCAGCAGGAGCTGGGCCGCCTCCGTCAGCCTCGTGGCCCAAGGAGCAGTTTCTGGGATCCGCCTGGGCTGCACCCCTGGGCAGAGAGCTGGGGACCCCTCCTCCATCACGCATGTGAAGGCTCGGGACACTGTTCCTGTGCCCTCCCCGGGCCGTCCCCAGAGCCCTTGCGACCTCCAGCCAGCTGTTCTCAGTCATGTTTAAAAGGGGGGGCGGGGGGCACATTAGACGCGGCAGACTCCGTTGAGAGCCTGGGGTTCCGCACGAAAGTACACATGTTCCTCCGAAGTGTGCAGCTTGGGGGCGAGGCCCACATTGGTCGGGACCTCAGCTGGGAGCAGCCGGCTTCCGTGGGTGCTCCCCACGTGGGTGCTTCTCAGCGCCACGCTCAGCCCTCTGCACGGCCGTCTGTGTGCGGCCATTCCCAGCGCTGGCCCGCCTCTGCCGGACCCTGGGGCCCCCGTCGGCGGAGCTCCCCCAAACACCAAGTCTCTACCCCCAGGCTACAGAGGATTATTCACCGCAACGACGGGGCCGAGACCTGCTGCACGGAGCGCGATGGCTGGTGCCTTCCCAAGACCAGCGATGACTTGAGGGACACGATGTCCCTCATGATCCGGCAGACCATCCGCTCCAAGAGGCCTGGTGAGCGCTCGGGGTGCAGGGAGCCCTGCGCTGGGACAGGGCAAGGATCCCTACGGGCCCCGTTTCCCGTTTCCCAGTAGATTACACCCCAGTGGGGTCATCCCACCGGAAGCTGCATCCGCCAGGCTGCCCGTCTCTCCCTGGAAGGGAGTCAGGCTGCTCAGCCCAGGGGGCTCAAGGCAGGAGACGGGCCTGGGCAGGGCTAGAGCCGGGCTGAAACCACCGCTGTGTGCCCGGACGCCCCCCTCCACCTCTTCCAGCCATTGGGGGTGCGTCCTGCCTATCTCCTTGCACCAGGAGAGCAGGGGGGCAGGCATGGGGGACCAGCGACCCTGGCTGCTGCTGGGATGTGGGGAGTAGGGAGCACTTGCTGGTCTGCGGGTCTGATGAGGCGGGGGCGTGTGAGCGAGAGCAGCCCCAGACTCCAGACCCCGCCGGACTCCCTGGCGCTGACGGGTATAGGGACTCCCAGCCTTGTTTGGGACACGGCCCTGTCTGAGAATCTCTGCTTGAGGCTCTGGACCCTTTCCCAGAAAAAAACTCACAGCACTCCTGCACACTCTTGGGGTCCCTTGGACCCATGAAGCCACCCAGCCTCTGGGGACGTGGTTTTCTAAGCTGATGGCTTCCGTGGTCCCCTGAAGTGCTTGTTACACTGTGGAGTGCCAGGCCCCCTGGCCCTCTGTACTTCCCCGGCAGCTGCTCCAGGGCCTGAGCCCAGACAGCCGTCATTGTAAACAGGCCTCCAGCAGCCTGATGGCTGGTCTGGACGTGCGGCTGTCTGGCACCTCTCTCGGGCTGAGGCCAGCAGTAGCTGGTCTGGGGGCCACCCAGGAAGCCTGTACTGGGACACACACGGCCTTGTCTTCCGGCCCCAGCTCTCTTCTCCAGCCCGGCCAAGGCCGACAGGGGGAAAGAGCCCCTGACGTACGAGTCTGGGGATGACGAGGAGGACGAGGAGGAGGAGGAGGAGGACTTCAAGCCGTCCGATGGCAGTGACAACGAGATGGAGACAGAGATTCTGGACTACGTGTGACACAGCCCTGCTCCCAAGGCTGGGTGTCCCTGATCACACGAGACTGGCGACAGAGCCGGGACAAGCCGTGGCTCCCCAGTGCTGCCCACGGTAACCGGAGCGGCCCTGCGAGCCCGCCCCCCCGCCAGAGGAAAGCTGGGGTCTCGGGCTGGGTACAACTGACCCTGGTCCTGCCCGTGTGCCCGTGACACCAGCTGCACAGGGCTGCGCTCTGGCCCCAGGTGCTTGGGGACATCCCCAGAGGGTGTGACCTGGCTTTACGCAGTCAGGAGCCAGCCCAGCATCCAACAGGCTGAGCCAGTGCCCGGCACCTCTCTCTGGCCGAGAACAGCAGAAGCTGGAGGGGGTGATGTGGCCAGGGGAGGGGGACGGCCTTGCCTCGGGGTTGATGGCTGGTCACCAGCAAGGAAGCTGCTCCGTGGTCACAGATGGGCCAGGGCTGTCCTTGGTTTTGGATCCCATTCATCGGGGACCCAGCTGGAGTTGTCCTTAAAAATACACGTTCCAAGGAGAAAGCAGTGTCTCGCTGTGGGGGTCGGAGCCACGGGACAGTTTCCTCTTGCAGGTTGGCGGGGAGCAGCTGGGAGCACCCCAGATTCCAGGCCCCAGATGGTCCTGCAGCTGCGAGCTCAGCCCTTACTGCTCCAGACGTGTTCTTGAGTAGTCCTGGGGACACAGACCGTGTTGCATCTCTGCTCCTTGGTGTGAAACCAGAGGTAGTGGAGGGTTCTTGGGGGACGGAGCTGGCTCTCCCTGGGGAGCACTCCCACCCACGCCAGGGGGCGGCTGTGCCACGGTCCTGCAGAGCAGCCTGGGCCAGAGATGAGCCCAGTCACCCCCTTCTACCTATTGTGACAGGTCCCTAAGTCACATTCTAAAGTCCAATGCCTCAGGCAAGCCCGTCTGCTGCCCAGGCTCCAGGGGAGCCCTCAGGACAAATCAGGAGCCCCCGTGGCTCACAGTTGGCCTGTAGTGGCTGGTCCTGGCCACCTGCCTTGCAGAGCGCCCCGTGGCCCCGCTCCCTGCTGCTGGGGACCAGGAGGGGTCCCCTCCCCCATATTCAGAATAACTTCCTGTAGAGCAGGTTCTCAGAATTGGAAAAGCTGGACAGAAGGTGTGAGTTAACAAATCCCCGTCCTGGGGCGGGACGGGGGCCTCAGGTTCTCGCCCCGCTTGTCCTCCCGCCACGCAGCCATAAGCGCACGAGCCCCAGCCCAGCCTGCACGGCCCCTTCTAGCTTAACTAACGCCTCCTTCCCCCTCCCCTCCCCCCGCAGTCGCCCAGCGCTCCCCGCCCTCCCCTCCTTTCTCAAGCCTCTCGTCTACTCTGTCCCAAACCGTTGGGATCTGGAGGGCAGGCTTGGTGGCAGCAGACACAATAGCCGTGGGGCCATGGCCTTGTCCACGGCACTGGCTTCCGGGCAGCAGAGGGCCTGCCCGGGCCCAAGCAGCAGGGCTATCGGCCTGATGGGGCTCCTCTGTCCCCTGGCTCGTGAATGCACCCGCCTCCCTGGAGGTGGGTCGTGCAGTAGGGCCTGGGCATCCTCGGTGAGCTGTGACCCCGGGGGCAGCCGAACTCCAAGGCCCCATCACAGGTCTTGTCCTTGGTGGCCGGCCTTTTCTCATAAGTAGTCCCTGGTGACCAGAGTTCTGCACAGCCACAGGGAACTGGCCGCTTTTGCTGTCGCCCCTACTTCTGTGCTCAGTTGTCTCTCTCTCTCTCTCCCCCACCCCCATCTCTGTCCCTTCTCTCTGTTGGTCGGTCTCTGTCTCTGCTTGGCTTTGCCCAGGGTCGTGCTGTGGCCCATTTTTGTGGCCAAAAAGCCTGGTTTTTCCTTTTCTTTAAGGAAGCCCTCAGGGTTGGGCTGGAGCCCCACTTCCGCATTTGCCTTTTCCGCCTGAGCCTCTCTTCCATCCTAGCACTCCGATCCCCTGTGCTGCTGGGGGTCCCCACCCCTGGCCCAGACTGCACACCCAGCAGGCCCTTGATAACGAGGGGCAACCACACTGGTTGACGAGTGGCACCCAGCCATCTGTGTCCTAGAAGTCCCATGCCCAGTTCCCTCCAAGCTCCCGCTGTTGAGCTGGGGATGGGTGGCAGGCAGGCCACGGAGACCAAACATGCCCCTTTCTCTGAGGGCGGAACCAAGTGCCTGTGGATCAGTGAGCCGGATCACGACGCTGTTCACCCAGGCAGCCAACAGCCTGGCGACCTTGTGCCCTGTGCCATCTGCCTCGGCTCCCAGGTGGGCAGTAAGCCACACAGGTGCATTGTGGCACCAGGGCCACGGGGGCAGCCAGCCCTGGGAAAGATCGCCTGTTCCAACACTGTGTTTGCGCATGTGTGTGTGCGCACGGGCATGGCCTGCTGCGTGACCTTGGCCCAGCCCGAGGTAGCTGGAAACTGGCTACTATCTGGCCCCAGGTGCATGGCCTGGAGTGTGGCCAGGCTGGAGGAAGGGGCTGAGTAGGAGGAGGAAAAAGGGGCCCTCTGCGGGCAGCTGCCAACTCAAGAGTCCTGGCCGGCTCCAACCCCATAAATACCCGTGGGCCGGAGGGAGGGCTGCACACGGGCTGGCACACACCATGGGTCACCTGGGGCTGGTTGTCTTGGGCCTCACCTGCTGCTGGGCAACCGTGAGCGCGGCCAAGGTAAGCGAGGGCCCGGCAGAGGGGCCACTGGCCTCTCACTGAGACCTGGGAGTGGGGCGGCACCGCGGAGGGGGGACGGGCAGCGTCATGGGCGGGAAGAGCCAACCCGAAAACGGAACCCAATGGTCAAAATGGCATTTCCTGGGCACTACATGTTCTGTGTGTGTTCCCATTACTGGGTACAGCATGCCAAATTAAATCTGGATTTCATACAAACCACGAAGGTTTTGGTGTGGGTATGTTCTATGCAGTATTGGGGTATACTCACACTAAAAACAAAATGTCAATTTACCTGACATTCAAAGGCAACTGGGAGTCCTCAGTCTTTATTTGCTGAGTCTGGGGACCCAACCCCCCCCCCGGCTCTTTCCAGAGAGGTTGATGTCCCTCTTCATAGAAGGGGCCAGAGAAGACGAGCTGTCCCCCAAGCTCACACAGCCACCAGTGGCTGAGCAGAAACCTGGAACCCCAGAGTGGCTCCCAACCTAACCTCCAGGTCCCAAGAGAGTGGTCCCCAGCTGCTCGCTGGAGAGTCAGGAGGCCGCCCGGGGCGGGTACGCCATCGGCCGCAGTCTGCGGAATGGCGGGGAGAGGGCTTCAGGCTCCAAACCCCACAGACACGTGGCCGGGTGGTGTCCACTCTCCTCCAGCTGCCCTGGGGCCTGCCCCTTGGCCCCGGAGGTTTAGGTGCTGGCCCCAAGAAGGTCACTGTCTTCGGCGGGGGGGCTTCTCTGAGGGCAGAAAGGGCCAGGATTGCTTCCCGCTGTTCCAGCAGCCAGTGTCCCCGTCCCCTCCTTGCCCCCATCCGGGGCCCTCAGGCCAGTCTCCGTTCTGAGACATGACTTCCCAGTCCCCAGGCAGTGACCTGGCCTGCTGCCCCATCCCAGCAGCCGGGAAGCCTGTCAGAAAAGATGCCTGGAGGCCTGAAACCAGGCTGCTCCTCCCCCGCGGGGAGAGATGGGGTGGGGCTGGGGGAGCACACCTGTGCCTTGCCCCCTTGAGGCACGTGGCGAGGGTTGCTCCGGCCTCCTCTCCAATTCCAGCCAACCCCCTCCCCTGCTAGCCCCCACCTTACAGGGTGCTGAGACCCCAGCAGGGCCGAGGGGTCGGGGGCTTCCCTGCCCTTGGCCCTCTTGAACCTAGCACAGGTGAGAGCCAGGAAGCAGATCCCCGCCACGGGACCAGACAGATGGGGAGGCAGCTCTAGCAGGGGATGAGAGCCTGGCTCTCCCACAGGGTGACTTCAAGCAGGCAGGCCTCCGTTCCCTTCCGTGACAAAGGGTAGATGCGCACCAGCCCCCAGAACCCTCCTGAAGATGGGCGGCATTGGCCACGTGGGGCCAGCTCGGAGCCAGGACTGGCTGCACAGCAGGGATTCTGATGGCCTCGGGGGAGGTGAGGGCTTTCTCAGCACTGAGCACAGGGGCTGTGAGGAGTTGGCACCAGGCCACTGACTAGAGACCAGCTGGACACGGTGAGGGGCAGAGGACACAAGGGAAGCACATGGGCCGTGAGGGAGACATTGCTGCCGCCTATCTTATAGTTGGGGTAACAGCCTCATGGTCACAGCTAGATGGCCTTCTCCGAGATCCAGACCTCTACCCCACCTCCCCTGGCCTACCCAGAAGGCTCCCTGGAGTGGGAACACACTGGTTGACCCAACTTCCCCCAAGATTCAGGGAGCGGGACACCCTCAGGGTCCAGGACCAATGCAGAAAGCTGTGCCTCTAGCAATGAGGCAAGTGGCTGGAAGCGGTCTCTGGGGAGCATCTGGGCGCCCTGGGGCCTGTTCAGGTCGCCGCCCACCCCCATTCAGGACACCCCCTGGGGCCTGTCTGAGCCTCGGCCTCTACCCCCAGCTGGGCGCAGTGTACACGGAAGGAGGTTTCGTGGAAGGTGTCAACAAGAAGCTTGGCCTCTTTGGCGACTATGTGGACATCTTCAAGGGCATCCCCTTTGCTGCACCCCCAAAGGCCCTGGAGAACCCCCAGCGGCACCCCGGCTGGCAAGGTGGGAGAGGGCAGGGGCTGGTGAGGCCATGCGCCTGGGGGGGCCGTGGGGCGGCTGCCATCCTCACACCTGTCCCACGGGCCGCCCGCAGGAACCCTGAAGGCCAAGGACTTCAAGAAGCGGTGCCTGCAGGCCACCATCACCCAGGACAACACCTACGGGGCAGAGGACTGCCTCTACCTCAACATCTGGGTCCCCCAGGGCAAGAAGGAAGGTGGGTTCGCCCTCCCCGCACCCCACAGGTGGCCCCCAAGCCCTGCCCTCGTGTCTGGGGGGCTCTGGAGCCGAACTTCCCTGCAATCGACATGGTGCAGAGGGAGCCGGGGGAGGGGGCCGGCATCTGGGGTGACCCGGCCTGCCCTGCTCTGCCTTAGTCTCCCGGAACCTGCCCGTCATGATCTGGATCTACGGAGGCGCGTTCCTCATGGGATCCGGCCACGGGGCCAACTTTCTCAGCAACTACCTGTATGATGGGGAGGAGATCGCCACGCGAGGCAACGTCATTGTGGTCACCTTCAACTACCGTGTCGGGCCCCTGGGCTTCCTCAGCACCGGGGACGCCAACCTGCCAGGTCCGCCAGCTGTCCTGGGCACCGCGGTGGGGGATCGAGTGCGCCCCACCCCGTGACTCTGAGCCCGGCGGGGGTGCGCCTCAGCTCCCATCGTGCTCCAGCAGCTGCCACCCGTCCGCCTAGAAAGGCTCAGAATCCCATGTGCGGAGCCAGGGAGTCGGAGAGGTGCTGTGAGAGGCAGGAGCCCCTTGGCTGCTGGAGCGAAAGGCTGCCAGACAGACGGACAGACAGACAGACAGGGACGCAGAGGCCTGAGGAGCAGGTGCAGGGAGCGCAGGGAGAGAGACTCTGCCGGGGCAACCCAGGAGCTGCAGGACAGCCAGACAGACAAGGGCGGCTGTGGGAGGGAGGGAGGGAGAGAGAAGAGCCGACCGCTCCTCTGGCTCCCCCCGCCCCGTCCCCAGCCTGAGCCCCACCCCTGCCCCAGCAGCCCACCGGCCAGCCTCCAGGAGACCCACCACTCAACGTCTAGGGGCTCAGCCAGGGTGTGTGTGCAGTCGAGGACATTCTCAGCCTGCACACACGCACTGTGCACCCTGTGTGGGCCAGGCCCTGGCACCCCCAGACCCAGCCACGGGTCCCTGACGGAGGCCCCTCTCCCACGCTGCCCCCAGGTAACTTTGGCCTTCGGGATCAGCACATGGCCATCGCTTGGGTGAAGAGGAACATCGCAGCCTTCGGGGGGGACCCCGACAACATCACTATCTTTGGGGAGTCAGCTGGAGGCGCCAGCGTTTCTCTACAGGTCTGGGGGCCCCCGGAGGTGGGACCTGCCCCGGAGGGTGTGGGAGGGAGCCACTGGGGGCAGGGAGGAGAGGGCCTGGAACTGATGCGTGGGGTGTCCTTGGCTGAGCCTGGGGTGGGCAGGTGGCGTGAGGCCTTGGTGACGGGACCTGTGTGTGCTGCAGACCCTCTCTCCCTACAACAAGGGCCTCATCCGCCGAGCCATCAGCCAGAGTGGCGTGGCCCTGTGCCCGTGGGCCATCCAGAAGAACCCCCTCTTCTGGGCCAAAAGGGTAAGACGGAGCTGCGGTGGGCAGGGGAGGGGCCTCCCTCCTCTCCACTCTGTCCTGGACTGCAGCACCCTCTGCCCAGGGCACTGGCCTCACCCCCCTGCCTACCCCCGACTCCAGATCGCTGAGAAGGTGGGCTGCCCCTTGGACGATACCGCCAGGATGGCCAAGTGTCTGAAGGTTACCGACCCCCGCGCCCTGACGCTGGCCTACAAGATGCCCCTGGCCGGCATGGAGTGTGAGTGGAGGCTGCTGGGCGGGGCCCGGGGGGCTCGGGGTCGGCGACGGCCATGCTCCTGGAGGAGAGAGGGGCCGCCGGCTGTGAGGCTGGCCTGGCCGCGACGGCTGGCCTCCCGCGGCAGCGTGCTGCCCCAGCACCCTCGCAGGCTCAGTCGGCCGGCTGTAAGGAGCGGAGACATTCTTCCTCTGTACCCCAGTGGGTCATGACCCTTTGAGAAGCAGATGATCGCATGGGCTCCGCCCCCCGACGAGGCACACATCCGCAGTCATTTGGAGACAATTTTAGGGAGACTCATGGACCCAAAACCAAGAGGCTTTGTCCTAGACGGTCATTTGTTCTCCCTGCCACTCGTGCCGTCTGCACACACCCACCAAGCACCCACAGGAGCCTCTGGTCCTCCCAGCTCTGCTCCTCTGGGCCCGAACGCCGGGGACCCCAACAGCCCAGTGGGCTGGGATTAGCCCTTGCTCACCCTTCCCGTGCTAAGAGACCCCATCATTTGCGTCTTGACCTGATGCCAATTAACCAACAGTGTTCTGAGCAAAGCGGACGCAAAGCAAACACGTGGCCCCACCTGCCAACCAGTCGTTCCCTCTGGTGTGCACTGGGAGGAAAAGCAGCCGGCCTGGGCCTCCTGAAGGCCGCTGCCTCCACGTGCCCTGAGCCAGCTCTGCAGTCCTTTTGGGGCCAGCTCAGGGGGTCTGCAGGACAATGAGGACCTCGCAGTTTCTGGCGCACATGCTGGAACCCAGCCCCGAGAGGGGGTGAGCCTCTTTCATCATCAGTCGTCTCAATTCCTTCCCCATCTTCCTCCCAGAGGCTGAGGGAGGACAGCCTTGGGCTCTAGACCGGTGGTGTTCTGCCCGGGCGGGCAGTTCTGCTCCAGGGCACGCATGACCGTGTTGGGAGACAGTTTTGGTTGTCACGACTGCAGAAGGGGTGCCACAGGCATCCCACGGGTTGAGGGATGCGGCTGGACATCCTGCAAGGCGCTGGACCTCGGATTATCCCGCCCTTAATGTCGGCGGTGCTGAGGCTGGAGAAGCCGGGTCTGGATCAGAGGAGGCAGGAGGTCGGGCTGGGGTCAAGTCTGGGTACAGGACGTGTCAGAGCCCGCCTCTCTCCCACGCAGATCCCATGCTGCACTACCTGGGCTTCCTCCCTGTCATCGACGGAGACTTCATCCCCGATGACCCCGTCACCCTGTACGCCAACACGGCCGACGTTGACTACATAGCGGGCACCAACAACATGGACGGCCACATCTTTGCCAGCATCGACGTGCCCGCCATCGACAAGAACAACCAGGAGGTCACGGAGTAAGCAGTGGGTGCGGGGCCTGGGGGGCAGTGCCCAGGGGTGGCTGACAAAGGTCAGACCCGGGTTGGGGGGGCTGCCTGTGGCCCTCTGCTGGGTGGGGGTGCAGATACCCTCCCACTGGCACTGGGTAGAGGGGCCAATGCTGGCATGGTCCCTGCAGAGAGGACTTCTACAAGCTGGTCAGCGGGCTCACCATCACCAAGGGGCTTAGGGGTGCCAACACCACCTTTGACATCTACACTGAGTCCTGGGCCCTCGACGCATCCCAAGAGACCAAGAAGAAGACCGTGGTGGACTTGGAGACTGACATCCTCTTCCTGGTGCCCACCGAGATTGCTGTGGCCCAGCACAGAGCCAATGCCAAGTGAGGACCTGGGCGGGGAGGCCCCCTGGGGAGGCCCACCCACCTGGGATGGAGCACCGGAGCCCTCAGGCCTCTTGGGAGGGTGGCTCATGGGTGTCTTCGAGGCCTGGGAAAGCCGGGCTTGGGTCCCCACCTGGGCCTGTGCCACCTGCTTTGTCCAGGCCTGACGAGACCTGAGAGGGCCCCTCCCTACCTCCCAGCCTCAGGGGGCTTTGCAACACCCCCCTGCGATCCTCTGGCCAGCCCGGCACCCAGTGCCCTCTCTCACTCCACAGTCCCTCCCACTGAAAAGTTCTTGAGCTGGTCGACCTTCCCCTCGTGCTGCATGGAAGGAAAGAACCCAGGATGATGATGGTCTCTGTTGTGGGTTTCAACTTGACCTACTTTCAAAATAACTTTGGCCTGGGACCACATTAAAAATCTCTATATGATAATAGCCAATGAAATTAAACAAAAGTTAAGAATGTTTAAAAAGTAAGAAGACAATATACCCGGCATCTAGAGAAAGTTTCGCAGCAGCTAAGCAGTAAATGTAGCTCTGAGCTTCCTGTCAGTCAAGTCAAAAAGGGAAACATCTGAGGGTATATAGCTTGTTCAATTAAATTAAGATACAAATTCACTTGCAGGGCAAAAAAGATCTTTCTTGATACTGAATTACAGGAGAAAGCTGCCTTAGTGGGTTTTGTGGAGGTGAATTATCAACACAACTGAAATCGTAGATGCCCCGAATCTGTGGCTTTGGCCCACGGCTTTCCCTTTCCCAAGTGTCAGCATCCCAGCTTCTTCATGAGGCTTGTGGGAATTCCCCAGACCCTTCCCTGCTCCCCCCATGCTCCCTCCGGAGCCCACCCCTGCGCTGGGTGGCCCCAGGTGAGCACCTTGCCAACGGGGGTGCTCTCCCTTCCCTCCTCAGGAGCGCCAAAACCTACACCTACATGTTCTCCCACCCCTCTCGGATGCCCACCTACCCCAAATGGGTGGGGGCTGACCACGCAGATGACCTCCAGTATGTCTTTGGGAAGCCCTTCGCCACCCCCCTAGGCTACCGGACCCAAGACAGGACGGTCTCCAAGACCATGATTGCCTACTGGACCAACTTTGCCAGAACTGGGTAAGGCAGCAGTGAGGCTGAGCCCAGAGCCCCTGCCACCTGGCCCTGAGGGCCTGGGTTCTAGTCTCTGTTCCCTCACTTCCACATAAGCTCCTCCAACCTCGGTACCTCTGTCTGTCTGTGAAGCCGGGGTACTGCCCGGGGCCCTGGGATCAGTACAGCCTGGGGCTCCACGTCCCCAGCCAGTGCCAAGGCGCCAGACTGCGAGGGGCCCCGAAGGTAAGGGCGGTGTAGAGCGGGGGCGGGGGGGTGCTGTCCAGGCAAGCCAGGGCCCAGGTGGGCTAGGAACACAGGTCTCCAGCCTCCTGTAAGTCCCCACCCCCACCCAGCCTTTTTCCTGCCTACAGGGACCCCAACATAGGACACTCGGCTGTGCCCACGCACTGGGATCCCTACAGCATAGAAAGTGGCAACTACCTGGAGATCACCAAGAAGATGGACGGCCACTCCATGAAGCAGCACCTGAGGGCCAGCTACCTGCGCTACTGGACCTTGACCTACGAGGCCCTGCCCACAGTGAGCGGAAACGGGGCCGTCCCCGCACCCCCCTCGGGGGACTCTGAGGCCGCCCCTGCTCCCCCCTCTGGGGACTCTGAGGCCGTCCCTGCTCCCCCCAACGGGGACTCTGAGGCCGCCCCCGCTCCCCACAACGGGGACTCTGAGGCCGCCCCTGCTCCCCCCTCTGGGGATTCGGAGGCTGCCCCGGCACCCCCCTCTGGGGACTCTGAGGGAGCTCAGATGCCTGTAGTCATCGGCTTCTAATGTCCTCAGCCCTAAGAAGCCATAGGGTGAGACCCCGGGGGCCCACCTCCCCTCCAGAGCTCCTCCCGAATAAAGCTTCATCTGTCTGTCTGTCTGGCATCTTCCTTTGCTCCCAAGGCCCCAGCTGGAGGAAGCGGGGCTCTCAGGCTCAGGCCCAGACGCTGGGCCGGTGGCCTTACCCTGGGGTCCATCAGTCTTCAAGCTCCAGGAAATCTGGAGAACGACCCTCCCTCTAGAGGGGAGGAGACAGGTTTGAAGACGTGAAGTGTCCGAGCAGGACCGGGCTGCAGGTGTGGGTCCCCCACCCTGGGCTGCTGCTTCCCCGGGGGTCACGGTGCGCAGTGGCCACAGGTGAGAGGACCTGGGCTCTGGGGGCTGTTGCCTCCCCTGGACTGGTGAGGTCCGGCAGCACCAGCTCCTCTGGGGCTCGGCAGGGACCTCCCTGTTCTAACTGGGGTCTGGGCCCCTGGCCTGGGAGGAAGAATGGACTCTGCTTCTAGCTGGATGCAAGTTGAAGAGAGAACAGAGCTTCCTACTGGAAGGTCAGAAGCAAAAGTTGCAAGAGGATTGGCCATTGGGTGGCTCTGGCAGAGTTGGGGGCGGGAGGCGGAGGTCAGGGTCAGGGTCATTCCCACATCTGGGAGTCTGGGCATCCTTCACTGGGTGGCGAACTTAAGCAGCCTGAGGTCACCATGGCCACGGTGAGGGGTCGGGGACACCAAGAGGGGGTCATACACCTCGGATCATGAAACTCCAAAGTTAGTGCTCGAAACGATGTTGGGGGGTGTCTTTCCCACCCCTCACCCATTCTTTCGACTCTGTGAGGCTGTGCTGAGGGCTCAAAGGAGAGAAGATTCTGGAGTCCCGAGCGGCTCTGCCTGGCGGTGGGGGGTGGGGCTGGAGACAGCAGCCCCCTCGAGGCAGCCAGCACACTTTTCCTCTCTAGCCACAGATGGAAGACTGAGGTCTGGGGAACTGAGCCCTGTGGCCGCCATGCAGCAGAGCTGCACAGGGGGCAAACCCGTCCCCCCAAGATGGAGGGTACAATCAGGCTGGCATGGGACTGCTGTGGCTATGCTGGGCTTCCTGGCTTAGTCGAGGGCTCTCGGGGGTGAAGAGGGGATTCCTTGTCACAGACTGAGGGGATGGGCCCTTGTGGCGGTGTGGGCCTTTTCCTGGTGACTGTCCCTGCTCTTGGCCAACAGAAGCACAAGGATCCAACAGCGGGTCCCTCCCCTGCCACAGTAGTTCGCACACGACTTCTCTAAGTGTTTCTGCCTGCTCTCAGGAGCCTCCTGGCACTGCAAGAGAAACCTCACACCCCATGGCCTCCGACCCGCCCCAGACTGGCCCTGGGACGGGCACTTCCAGCCCTTACTGGGGGAAAGCGCAGCTGTGCCTGCCTGTCATTCAGAAAATCGCATCCCGGGAAGGCTGGGCTGCGTCAGAACGGCTGGGGGCACTGGGATCCGGGCTATGCCCAGCCCCCTAGGCTGCACGGAAAAGGCCTCTCTGGTTAAGGCAGCCTTGCTGGATGTCTGCGGGCCTGGGGGACACCTGCCGCTGTCGGGTCATCCCACAATTCCTCGGGCTTTTACCTTTTTACAGCCCATAGCCAGAGCATGAGGTTGAAAATACAGCTGGTCCCTGAACAGCATGGGGGTTGGGTGAGCCGACCCCCACCTCCACCATCAGAAATCCACATATAATGTTTGACTCCCCAAAAATGTAACAGCTAACACCCCTACTGTTGACTAGAAGCCTCATAGGTAGCACCAACGATTAACGCATACTTTGTGTTTGTATTATACCTTATCTTCTTACAATAAGTAAGCAAGAGAAAAGAGAATATTAAGAAACTCATGAGGCAGGGGTGCCTGGGTGGCTCAGTGGGTTAAAGCCTCTGCCTTCGACTCAGGTCATGATCCCAGGGTCCTGGGATCAAGCCCCACATCGGGCTCTCTGCTCAGCAGGGAGCCTGCTTCCCTTCCTCTCTGTCTGCCTGTCTCTCCGCCTACTTGTGATCTCTGTCTGTCAAATAAATAAATAAAATCTTAAAAAAAAAAAAAAAGAAAAGAAAAGAAAGAAAGAAACTCATAAGGCAGAGAAAATACATTTACAGTCCTGGACCATATGGAGGAAAAGCCGAGTGAAAGCCGCACCCCAACCCCCAGCACAGTTGAGGGGCAGGCTGGCAGCTGTCCAGGGTCCTGGAGGGCCCCCCCCCCCCCCCGCCGCCCACCTCCAGGGGGCCAGGAGTTAACCCTTTATGTTAACCTTTAATGGTGATGCCCAAGGAGGACAGCCGGGGAAGCTGAGGACAGCCCCTGTTTACCACCCTGGTGACAAGTCTCACCGTGTCCTTGGGTTGGCAGTCTTGGTGCGACTCCTCCCCCTCCCTCCCCTGCCTCATTTTTCAACCCTCCCTGCAGGAAAGTTTCGAACCACCCACTTCCTCTGTGACATAACCAAATCACAGACCTGGGCAGAGAGCATGGCCATCCTAGGGGGCTGGAAGCTCTAAGGGGCTCTGGCCCAGCTGTCTTTTAGGACAAGTAGGTACCAACAAGACTGAGGCCACAAGCTGGTGATTGCCCGATCTGGTGGACTTCAGACCGTGTGCCTGGCCAAGAGAGGTGGGCAGGGTAGGGGCTTCGGAAGTGTTTCTGGGCAAAATCAATTATATGAAGAGTTGCAGGAAGGTGGAAATCCTAGGTCACAGGTAGAAGAAGTGCTTAAGGAATAAGGCTCAGCTGAAGCCTTAAGTCTGGTTTGTAATCTTTCCCTTGGATTCAAAGCAAGCTCAGAAGACGGTCTACGGACGGAGGTTTCCAGTTCAGGTAAAGGGCTGACCATGGGCCCCTAGAGAGAACTTAGGACGCCAAGTCCTGCTCGACCATAGTCCACTGGCTAATAACCTCCCCCTGGCCTTTTCCCTGCCACGTGGCACGTTTTGATCTGTTTACAATCCTAATCCCCACCCCCGCTACTTAATGCTGATGGAATTCAAATCTAACCCTGAAACCTCTAAGTTCCTAACTGATCATAAATTCCTCATCCTAAACCCCAATAAAACAAGCAGAAAATGCTCCCTCTTCCTCGGAAGCTAAGAAAGCAAAGAAAGGCAGCTGCCGCACTGGGTCAGGAAATGGTCCTTGCAAACGTTATTGTTTAAAAAGCCCAAAAGGGGCGCCTGGGTGGCTCAGTGGGTTAAAGCCTCTGCCTTCGGCTCAGGTCATGATCTCAGGGTCCTGGGATTGAGCCCCGCATTGGGCTCTCTGCTCAGCGGGGAGCCTGCTTCCTCCTCTCCCTCTCTGCCTGCCTCTCTGCCTGCTTGTGATCTCTGTCTGTCAAATAAATAAATAAAATCTTAAAAAAAAAAAAAAAACAGCATAGGGGCGCCTGGGTGGCTCAGTGGGTTAAGCCTCTGCCTTCGGCTAAGGTCATGATCCTGGGGTCCTGGGATCGAGCCCCACGTCGGGGCTCTCTGCTCAGCAGGGACCTGCTTCCCTTCCTCTCTCTGCCTGCCTCTCTGCCTGCTTGTGATCTCTCTCTGTCAAATTAAAAAAAAAACAGCATAAAATATATACAACATAAAACATGCCAATTTAACTACTTCTAAGACACGATTCAGTGACATTAGTGCCGTTAGCACTGTTGTGCAAACATCACATACCGAGTTCCAGAACTTTGTCGTCACCCCCGACAGAAACTTTGTACCCATTAATCAATAACACCCCGTTCTCCGTTCTCCCCTCCCCCACCTGGTAGTCTCTTCTACTTTCTGTGCCCCTCAGTTGGCCTGCTCTAGATATTTCTAGATATACCTGAAGTGGGGCCGCCGTGTTTCCAAGGTCCATCCGTGTTGCGGCGCGTCACAACGCCAGCCCTCCCGACGGCTGGAGCCGTTTCCAGCGTGTGTCTCTGTGTCACACGGTCACCGCTGTCATACGGTTACCGCAGCACTTCCTCACAACCCTCTTGTTCTGTGCAGTTGATTGTTCCCGCTTTCACGGCAGATTCCCGCGCCACACTTCCCCTCGGTCGGTCTCGCTAAAAGGTGTGTCGGCTTTGGTGGTTCTTTTTCTAGTTCCTTCAAGTGTTACCGTTCGGTTACTGACTTCAAATCTTCCGTCTTCTGTAATATAGGCATCGGCTGCTAGAAATTCTGCTGTTAGCCCTGCTTCCGCTGTGTCCCGAAACTTACAGCACGTTGCGTTTTTGTTTCCACTTGTGTCAAGTTATTCTCCGACCTCCTTCGTGATTTCTTCTTTGACCCCCGGGTTATTATGCTCCTTCATTTCCACGTTCTTCTGAGTAGCCCGTGTTCCTTCCACCTTTTCCTTCTGCTGCTGCTGCTTTTTTTTGTATTTGACAGAGAGAGAGAGTGAGATAGTGCGCGGGGGTGGGGAGAGGGGGAAGCAGGCTCCCCGCTGAGCAGGGAACCCGACGCGGGGCTCGATCCCAGGACCCCGGGATCACGACCGGAGCCGAAGGCAGACGCTTAACGGCTGAGCCACCCAGGCGCCCTTGCCTTCTGCTTCTATCCCACCTGACTGGAAAAGATACTCGCGTGTTTCATTCTTTACCATTTATTAGGACTTGTTTCGTGGCCTCACAGATGGCGTGTCCTGGGGAATGTCCCACGTGCCCTTGAGAAGCTGTGCCGGGCTGCCGTGGCGAAGGCCTCCGCTTCTGTGCGCCGGGTCTGACCGGGTGCGGTTTCAGTCCTCTGTCCCGAGCCATCGTCCACCCAGACTCCCCCAGCCATTGTTCAAGTCTCGTAGTCAAGTCTCCGACTCCCTTTAAAAAGATGTCAGGTTTTGCTTTAGGGATGGAGGTTTACAACTGTTATTTTTTTCTTGATGAATGGAAATTTTTATCAGGGCATACTGACTTTGTCTCTTGTTAGCTTTTTGACTTAAAATCAATGTTGTCAGATAATAGAGCTGCCCCGGCTGTTTACTGTTCTGGTGGAATATCTTTTCCCATCCTTTGATTTTCAACCTTTTTCCAGATTTCTCTCAAAGGGAGTCTCTTTGGGGGCTCAGTGGGTTTAAAGCCTCTGCCTCCAGCTCAGGTCATGATCCCAGGGTCCTGACATCAAGCCCCGCATTGGGCTCTCTGCTCAATGGGGAGCCTGCTTCCTCGTCTCTCTCTCTGCCTACTTGTGAACTGTCAGATAAATAAATAAAATCTTAAAAAAAACAAAAAACAAAAAACATAAACACTGAGAATTCTCTCTTAAAAAAAAAAAAAAAGCATCTGCCTTTGGCTCAGGTCATGATCCAGGGGTCCAGGGCTGGAGCCCCACGTCAGGCTTCCTACTCATCGGAAGCCTGCGTCTCCCTCTCCTCGCTGCTTGAGCTCTTTCTCTTAAACAAACAAACAAACAAGTAAGTAAATAAATAGTATCTTAAGAAAAAACTCCCCCAAACCAAAGCGAGTCTGTTTGAATACAGCATATTGGTAGAATATGTTTTTTTAATCCATTTGCCAAACTCAGCCTTTTATGTGGAACCTTTAACCCATTTATATTTAATTACTGACGACTTCCTTCTTCCATTAGCTACTTGTTTTCCGCATGTCCTATATATTTTCTGTTCAATTTTTCCATTCCTGCTTTTTATGGATTTAGCTGATTATTTTATAGTGCACCCTTTTGATTCCCTTCCACCCTTTTGTATGTATTTCTAAAAAAAGATTTTATCGGTTACCTTTGGGATTGCAATTAACATCTTAAACTTAGAGCAACCTAGTTTGGTAATTCAAGTTTATTCAGTAGTATACACTCAGCTCTTGTGAATTCCCAGCCCCACTTTCTTTATGTATCCTGTTCCCATTAACAGATTTACAGTTTCATAAATTTGCTTTTTATATTACATAGAAAAAAGGAGCTATGCACCTAAAGTGAAATGATACAGGCTTTTTAAGTGATCTATTACTTACCTCTCTTGAGCTCTTTACTTTCCCTATGGCTTTCAGTTACTGTCTAGTGTTCTCTCATTCAGCCTGAAGGGTTTGCGTGTAGGATTTCTTGTAGGCAGGTCTACTGATAACAAAACCTTAACTTCTTTTATCTGGGAATGTCCTCATTCTCCTTCACCCTGAAGAGATAGTGGGTCCCTTTGAGTTTTTTTTGCTTGAAGTCCATTGACCGTCTTCATGTGTAGATGTAGTCTTTCATCAGAACTGGGAAGTTTTCAGCCATCTTTACTTCAAATAATCTCTCTGCTCCTTTCTCTCTTCTTCTGGGTCTCTCGGTATCGGATGCTGTTCATTTGTTGATGTCACCCAGCTCCTGGAGGGGACTGTTCATTTTTCCTCATTCTTTTTCCTTTGTGCTCTTCAGGGAGAGTAATGACGCCAGCCTTATCTTCAAGTTCACTGATTCTTTCTTCTGCCTGTGCAAATCTGCCATTGAACCACTCTGGTGAGTTCTTTTCATTTTTTCTGGTGAGTTTTTTCATTTCAATTATTGTACTGTCCAGAGGATTTTTTTTTCAAAAGATTTTATTTATTCATTAGAGAGCCAGGGAGAGCACACAAGCAGGGGGAGAGGCAGAGGGAAAGAAAGAAGCAGACTCTCCACTGCGCTGGGAGCCTGATATGGGGCATGATCCCAGGACCTGGAGATCATGACCTCAGCTGAAGGCAGACCCTCAACCATCTGAGCGCCCCCAGGTGCCTCATAGCTTCAGAATTTCTATGTGGTTCCTTTTCATAACTTCTCAATATTACGTTTCCTATTTGTTCTTACATCATAGAGTTCCTTTGGGGTTTTGTTTTGTTTTTTGTTTTAGCTGTCTGTGGTTTCCTTTAGCTCACCAAGCATATTTAAGGCAGTCAACTTAATGTCTTTGACTAGTAACTTCGATGCACGAACTTCATCAGGGAAGTCTGCCAAGTTCTTTTTTCCTACGTGGCAGCACGGTCTTCCTATTTCTCTGTGCGTTTTATAACGTGCTGGGAACTGGATACTGAGGATGACAATGTGCTAATTCTGGAAACCAGATTCTCCCCCTCCTCCAGGCTCACTTCTGTTGTCTGAGAGCTGCATCTTCCGTTTCTATACTGACTTTTCCAAACTACGTCATGCCATGTCTTTCTTGTTCGGGGACTGAAGCTTCTGTCCTGCGGCCCTGGTGGTCAGTGCGCGGACTGGCAGCGATCTCCTTCATCGCTAACGTCCCATGGCTGTTTGTCATCAAGTACTCCCCTGGCTGTTGTGTGTTGGGTGCGGGGTGTTCCAAAGTCCCCAGATGGTTCATTCCGATCCTTTTCTCCCCACAGTCAAATGGTCTCCATGGAGAGACTGACCCCTGAGCTGCTGCTTCTATAATTTTCTCTTGCAAATGTTTTTTTTAAAAATTATTTTAAGAATATTTTATTTGAGAGAGAGTGAGAGAGCTCTGGTGAGTTGGTGGTGGGGAGGGGCAGAGGCAGAGGGAGAAGCAGGCTCCCCGCTGAGCAGGGAGCCCTAGGCGGGGCTCGATCCCAGGACTCTGGGATCATGACCTGAGCTCAGACGTTTAACCTACTGAACCACCTGCATGCCCCACAAATGCTATTTTTAAAGACACCCAGGCTTCTGGGCTTGTTGCTAAGCCCTGTGAAAGTACCTCCAACCTCGAATCCCAAGGGTGCTGGGGGACTGAACCAGCTCAGTGCCCAGCTTAATAACCCCAGGCTGAGCATCTGCTCTGTGGAAGTTAGGCCTGCACGTTTCCTTAAGTCAATGGGAAGAAGGGTGGCTGGCTCTTCGCACTTGTCCCACATATGACGAACCGGTAACCACGCAAGATCTCCTGTTTGCACATAGAACGCGAGAGTCTGTATCTTGTTTATACGAGCGCAGGAAGTGAAAGAACCAAATCGCAACTCCCAAGCTATAGTAGAAACCAGATTTTAATATAAGATTCAAGTCTAGCATTTGCTATTTACAACAAATAAATATTGCCCCTCCCCAACTGGTAAACTTTTTTTGTTTTGTTTTTGCCTTTTATACAAATATTCAACACCCCTCCCCGTTCCCCCGATTCTCCTCTCCCACTAACCCCCGTCTCGTGTGGTCTCGTGAAGCCCAGGGCGCAGCGGTGGGTGGCACTCGCAGTGTCGTGAGAGTCAATGACAACGGGCCTCGGCAGAGACTGTCCCCGCGCACCGGGTGAAGAGTGTGATCTGTGGAAAGGCTCCCCGCCCTCCTCTCCTGGGGGAGGGCTGGGCCGGGGGTGGGTGAGACTCCCTCACTCTGTTGGCCCCGACGGTGGTATCTTTGGTGCAGCCTGGGAAAGGCTAGCATGGTGGAAAAAGGGCCCGGGACCCGAGAAGGGCACGGGCCAGTGCCCGTGGGCATGAGGAGAGAAGTGCAGTGGTCAGACCCAGTGGATGAGTGGGTGCCCTGGGGTGCCCCTGGGCACAGGTGGCAGTGACCCACACCTGAGCAGGTGCAGGGGAAGTGCACAGAGGGCGGAGCCCAGCGGCAGGCGGAGCGCCATGGCCGTCGGCAGTGCTCCTTGGCAAAAGTCAGCTAGTCTTCTGGTTCCAGAGAGCTGAAGGCACCTAAGGCAGCGAGTGGTCCACGGGAGGCCAGGTCAGCCCAGCAAACAGCAGGCGTCAATCCCGGCAGCAGGGGAGGTTCAGGGTGAACCTGGAGTCTGGGGGTGGCCTGAGCTGGCAGGTCAGGCAGAAGGCGCCCGCCTGGCCTTGGCCACTGGAGTCTCTAAGTGCCTAGTCACCCAGCTGGCCAGCGCCCGACAGAGTGGTCCCGTGGCTGGCCAGTGCCGGGGACTGCCTAGAAGATGCCCTTGGCAATCTTGAGTCCCTTCTGCTTCATGCGAGGCAGAGTCGAGCTGGTGCCGTGCCTGACCTTTGCCCCCTTTGTGAAGGTCCGTTTCTTGAGGACAAAGTCATAGTTGGCCGTTGAGTTCATGGCATAGAACACATTGGCGTTGTCAGGGATCTTCAGCTCTGGTGGGAGAAGGGCGGGGAGAGGGTCACAGATGCTTCCAAGGGCCCCACAGAACAGCCACCACTTGAGGGCCCCCCAGAGCAGGCCTGAGCCAAAGAGCTGAGACGCCCCCAATCCAACATCAGGAGTACCGATGAGCCCTCTAAATGACACCTGCCGAGGAGACCGATGGGCACTCAGGAAAGCCAACCACTCCTGTTTGAAAAGGGACTCTGACTCCCCAAGTCCCCACCTCCGTCTGGAGTGGGCAAAGGGCCGTCCGTCCCGCCGCCCTGCTGCCTTCGCTGACCGTGACCTCGAGCCGAAAGATTTCTAGAATCCAGAACACCTCCCCTAAGTCTCGCCCTACTCAGGACCAAGGTTGGGGCCCAGCAAAGGGCAGGTCCTGCCCCAGGTCTTCCGGGCAAGGGTCCGGGAGAATCCGCACCCCCGGGCAGCTGCTCCTCTCCTCCCTGCTGTGGCCAGGAGCCCGCTACCACGCAGCTTCTTGCTCCTGCCTCCCCTTCCCTACCCTGCCCTGCGCCTCAGGCTTCCTGTCCTGAAG
The DNA here is from genome assembly GCF_022355385.1 of Mustela nigripes. NCBI lineage: Eukaryota > Metazoa > Chordata > Mammalia > Carnivora > Mustelidae > Mustela > Mustela nigripes. Next base: position 3,390,177 of record NC_081565.1, on the reverse strand, counting down.
ATGGAGGCTAACCCTGCCCTGTTCTACCAAAATGGTGCGAGAAAGTGAGAGAGGAGTCTGGAAACAACTTTTGGGGGTGCTGGGGGTCACCGTGAATCGTCTGGGCTAATGGCTGGCAGCTCATGGCAAAGAACAGAGCCCCACGTCCCTAGAGGTCTGTATGGATCAGCCCCTGGCTCGTTATCTCCCCCGTGGGGATGAGGAAACCACAGGCGACGTGAGGGCCGTGCCCCAGCTCCCTGAGGCCCGCCGTCGGCCTCCTAGTCTCTGCTGGCCCTGGTTCTGCCGCTTTCCCAGCTTTCACCCACCGAGCGGGGCCCCTCAGAACCTGTGCTTAGTGTCTGCTGTGGTCTGAATGTGTCCCCCCAAATTGGGGTGGGAATCCACACACCCAGATGATGGGGCCTTTGGGTTGTGAAAGGTTTTGGGACTGGAGCATCAGGAATGGGACGGACGCCTTATAAAAGGGGACCCTCGCCCCTTCTGCCACGTGAGGGCACCAGGAGAAGGTGGCCGTCTGCCCCGTGGACGAGGCCCTCGCCAGAGCCCCAGAACACTGCGCTGGGATCCACGCGTCTCCGTCCACCCGCCGCCCCGGCCGCCGCGGCCTGTCACAGCAGCCCTAGCAGACACGGACAATGTCACGTGTGCGCGGATTTTAACGTATTGAGGCTCAGGTGCACAGCGGGCACGACTCCTAATGAAGCACTCGTGCCCCATCTCAGCCAGGGCGCTCCTGTGAGCGGCCCCTGGGCGCGCGGCCGGGCTGCCCGGCCCCGGAGGAAGAGCCCTTTCCCTTCGCCGCGGGGTGCCAGGCGCTTGGAGCTCGGCCTCCCGCAGCCTGTCCACGTCCAGCCAAGGGCACGCACGTGCCAGGGGCTGGTGAGGGCGCCTGCGCGAGGCTGCCCAACCCCCAGCGTGGCTGCGCGGGTTCTGGGAACGCGGGCCCTGGGGCTGGGGTGCGGGCCTGCTCCCAGGGCCCACGCGGCGGGACCCGGACTTACTGCGATCGTCGGAGATAACCTGTACCAGCTCGTAGTCGTCCGGCTCGTCCTCGTCCAGGTTGTGTTTGTCCATGGCCTTGCGGATGACCGCCGGAGCCTTATCTTGGCTGGTTACCTGGGTCGGGGAAGGGGCAGACCATCAGGGTGCAGGGCCTGGAGAAGCCCCCCACAGGGGGTAGCCCCGGGAACCCCTGGAGATGCCTCACACTGCAGACCAAGGCTCAGCTTCGGGCTGGGTGCCAGGTCCCCGGGGACCCCTCCCTCTCGTCCTGCCCCGGGAGGCCTCTGTGCAGGGATGGGGCGCTCTTCCCAATTGTTTCTGCCCCCCTCATTCTCGTACAAGCCTGCCGCCTTCTTCCCATGCCACCTCGGAAACCTGCCCGCCCCTGGGGGCTGCTCCCCTCGAGCCTGTCCCCGCAGGACAAGGGGAACAATGAACCCAGGGCAGAGACAGCGTCGAGGCCCAGCCCTGGAGGGAAGAGAGGAGCCCAGGGGTCGCCTCTGTGCCAGGTCTGCGTTGGCTGGAGGCTCAGGGGTGGTCAGCGTGGTCTGACCCTTCCTGCCTCGACCCCGAGGCCACAGTGCAGACGGGCCTTAGACATGGGGTCATGCGGGTGCCCGTTAATGACAGTCAAGCTCAGCACAGGACAGGTGTGTCACGGAGCACCTGACCCGGTGTGAGCGGATCGGGGTGGGGGGGTCTTTGGGGAGTGCATGTGACTTCTCTGCAGCCTGAGCTCTGGAACATGAGTCCCCCTGCCGCCTCCACTCCCCAGACATAGTGTCTGGAGACAAAGCCCCTTGGCTTGGTCTCAAGCCCTGAAGGACCTCCGTGGTCTAGCCACCTCCATGGCCACCAGCCTGCCATGGTCCCTGCCTCCCCACTGGCCTCCCTGTACCTCCTGGCCCTAGCCCACCCCCATAGAGAAGCCCCAAGTCCCCGTGGCCTGCCCTCCGCTCCAACCAGCTTCTGTCTCCCTCCAAGATCCAGACGCAAGCTCTGAGCCCTTGACCTCAGGCCTCCTGCGCTCCTTCCAACCCCTGGGTCACCCTGCTCCCCCCAAGGCGCCTCCCCCCGTGAAGCTCTCCGGGGCACTCGCCCTCCAGGGAAGCTTCTCGACGGCCCCTCCCAGCCCCGCGGCCGCTCGGCTGGGACGCGGCGGGCACCCACCAAGATGCTCTTGTACATGTTGCCGTTGTCCACGTCCAGGCTGACGCGGATGATGCAGCAGTCGCCCACCTGCTGGTTGTAGAGCGGCAGCGAGGAGCTGCAGCCGCACACCCCGGACATGGAGCGCTTGTGGGTGCGCGTGGCGGCCACGGGCGTGGTGGAGGCCGAGGAGGAGGACGTGCTGCTGGAGGCCGAGCTGATGCCGGAGGTCTCCGGGGACGACTGGGAGGTCGACTCCCAGAACTGTGGGGACGGCACGATCAGCAGGGGCGCCCTGGCCAGTGCCCAGCACTGCGGGGACCCCAAGAGCTCCGTGTAGGAGCTGGGGCTTCCTGGCCACTTGTAGGGGGCTGAGGAGTGGGGACCTGGACCCCGGGAGAGGGGGTGTGGCAGTCACCTTTTTTTCCTGACCGTCGGGGGACTCCGGGACAAAGCTCATGTTGATCTCCTCCACGTCGGAGCTGGACGAGCCGGCCGAGTGGACACTGAGGGCGTCGGCAATGTCCCCGCTGCTGAGGTAGGGGCCGCACCTGAGCTGGTCGCAGGACTTGGAGTGGGAGCTCCCGCTGGTACTGAGCTCCCCGCTGGGGGCCTGGCGGCTGCGTGGAAGAATCAATTCATCTGGGGGGCCTCCCTCGGGGCCACACCCCGCCCCTGCTCCCTCCACTCCACAGTGCAGCCTCTGTGCCAAGCGCTTGGTCAGTCATCAGGCCCATGTCCGTCCCTGCTCTGGGACTGAGGGGTCAGGGTCACCCTACTATGCAGAGGCACGCTCAGCCCGAGGCTGCGCGGAGCGGGGAGGGAGCCCATCCTGCCAGCCCCGGGTGCTCACTCGCTCCAGCGCTTGACGATGGCTGCGTTCTTCTTGGCCTTGAGGGTGTTGCTGGCGGACTCGGAGGGGGGCTCCAGCTCACACGACAGGTTGTAGCTATGGGACAGAGGCACGGCTGTGAGGCTACGGGGAGGCACACCCAGGTCTCCCTCCTAGAACCTGCCTGGCAGGGGGCGGTCTGGACGCCCAGTCGGTCCAGCGCCGACCACGATCCCACACCACAGCCCGCCCAGTGCGCCCGATTCCTGCGCAGACGCACCTCTCCGTCTCGCTGAGCCGCTCCATGGCCCGGAACCAGGCCCGGAAGTGCTCCTCAGGCACGATGCTGTAACTGTTACACGCTGACTGGAGCAGCTTGATCTGGGCGATCACTTCGAATTCCTGGGGCCAGAGGGCAGGGCAGGAGGGCGTTGGCATGGATAGGGCTCTGGGCATGGGCCCCCCCCCCCCCCCCCCCCCCCCCCCCGCCCAGGCCCATCCTGTTCTCAGAGCCGGGTCCAAGCAGCCCTCCCAAGGAGTCATCCCTGATTCCGGCCTCCCGCACCTGCCCTCCGGTGGGACAGGCCCCCCAGCCTCTGCGTATCGCACCCGCCCCAGGAACACGAGAGGAAGCGGGGTGCGGCCCAGCGTTCTACCCGTGGGTCTCGAGTCCACACCCCCGCCGACACGTAGGGGCTGCAGAGGCTCACCTTCCTCCTCTTCTCGAAGTTGATCAATCTCCCCTGAAAAGCCAACAGCCAGCGACCCTCAGAAAGTGTCCCCTTGCCCAGGACTGCCCCTCAGCCCCTCTCAGGCTGCACTCCCGGCTGCACCACCAGGGGGCAGGTGGGTGCACACACCCCAGCTCTGGGCGGGTCCTGGGATCTGGGGGTGGCTGGGTGGGGGTGGGGGACGGGCAGAGCCTTAAGGAACTTCTTGCCCAACCCTCTGAGGACAGGAGAGACTGAGGCCTGGGGCAAGACGGCCCAGCCTGGCCGCCCCAGTGCCTGATCTTGGATGGCCAGCCCCTCTCTGTCCGTGGCCACTGCCTGAGGACAGACTGCGAGCCTCCTGCAGCTCTAGGCCCCACCAGCTGGGCACCTAGCTCTCCACTCATGGGGGAGCTGGGCACGGGGGTGGCTGGGGGCTCTCAGATGAGGTGTGCCCAGCACTGAGAGCTCAGGGCTCAGTGAGGGGTGCCTTCCTCCAGGGCTCCAGGACCCCCGCCCCACTCCCACCCCGGCCGGGCCCGCAGGGCTCACTCACATACAGATAGTCCTTCATCGCGGTGTCCAGCATCACCAGGTCTGTGAGGAACGTGCCCAGGTAGGGAACGGTGCCCTGGATGACACCCTGCGGCCGGGAGGCAGGGCCGATGAGCCGGGACCAGGGCCCCCCTCGGCCACAGCCCCCACCCCGGCCTCCCACTCAGAGCAGCCTGGGGACCTTCAGCCGTCTCCCCCAGACTCCTTCCTAGTAGCCACGGGCCCCCAGCTCCCCTAGTCACCTTCTGGGCCCAGGGTTTGGCAAGTCACCGAGGTTCTGGTGACCCTCGTCACCCCTAAACCCGTCCCAAGCCCGGCTCTCCCAGGCCCTTGCTCTGGTGGCCGTCAACAGCACCGTCAAGACAGCAGCGGGTCAGGGCGCGGCCCTCACAGGGCCCAGAGGGGGTCAGGTCGCCGCACGGCAGCAGCATGGTGTGGGGAGGGCAGTGGGGGTGGCCCTTTCTCTCCTCACGGGGAGGCCAGCCCCTGTGGCTCCCAGCCTCGCGCATACTCACCGTCTCCTTCGGCCGCTTCTGCGCTCTCTTGGGGTTCATCTCCAGGGTGGCAAACTTGGAGGTCCCCTCCTGCCAGGGTTGAGGACAGGGTCAGCGAGACCTCCCCAGCTTCCCCTCCAACAGACCTGACCTTGGGCTTTGGTCACTGGTACCAACGTGGTGCCGCAACGTGGGACCGCAGCCCACCCTCCCCGAGCCCGGTTCCTCGTCTGGGAAGCGCGGACGAGCAGACACCCGCCGCCTGGGGTCTCCCAGGACTCTGCATCCCACACCTGTTCCTGTCGCTCTTCTCCCTCGCCTGCCCCGGGGTGAAGCCCTGCACAAAACTCATGCCCATTTCTTTTCTCCTTGCGCCTCACTGCCTCCCCATGAGTCCAGAGACCAGAGGGACCCCAGGCTCTTCACACCTCCATTTTCTGAGAGCAGAGACTCGCCCGAGGTCTCAGAGGGACTCGGAGGACAGTGGGCTCCTCCTTCCCAGCTGGAGACCTACTCCTGCTAACTGGTCTTCTGGCAAACTGGAGGCCCTGTGGGGGGAGCCTAGCAAGACTCCCTGGGATCCATCTGTGGTGTCCGGCCCGGGGCAAAGTCAGGAGCCCCCCACCCGTACCCACAGCTGCGTCCTGGGTCTGCTCATTTGGACCCAAGGCGGGCAGCCCCTTTGCGATGTGGGCTCTGGCCTCCCCTGTGGCATCCTGGCACTAGGCAGGCAGGGAGCCCTCCCCTGAGCTGTGGCAGACAGGAGCCCCCAACCCCTGGCCCCATCCAGCCACCTGCCTGGAGGAAGCAGGACACCTGCTAATCCTGCCAGCTCACCTATCCCTTCTGGAACGTCCCCTGACTGCACCCCCACCATCCCATTACCAGGGTCTCCTGTTCCCCAAACTGCCCCCCCCCCCCCACTGGCCAGGGACCAAAAAGATCCCACTCTGCAGAGTCCAGACAAGACAGGACTGGAATCTTTCAAAGAACTGCTCGCTGAGCCCCTCCCTCCTCTGAGACCCCCCTCCTCCGCCCAGGGTTCACCTTGATGAGCAGCTCTCTGCTCAGCGAGTAGTTGTTCTCATCGGAGAAGATCTCCGACAGCTTCTGGAAGATTCGGAAGCTTTCCCTGCGGGAAAGGAAGACAGCCTTGGAACCGGCACGCAGGGGGTGCGTACTAATCCATTTTATTTCAGAGCCCAAGGCCCTGAACTGCCCGGGTGGGTGGTTTCTACACAGGGTCCCGCTCTGCGGCCCCGGGGAAGAGAGCCGTGTGTGGGGGCCTCTGTTCCAACCCGTTTGGATTTTAAGAGGACAGAGTGGTGTGGCTGCCGAGTAAACCCAGGAAAATCTCCAGTGTGGCCCAATCTCGTAGCTGCCAGATAAGGAAACTGAGGCAGAACTGCTTGCCTAAGGCCAACAGACAATCGGAGGCCCTGCCAGCTGACCCAGGATTCGCTGACCCCTGGCAGGTCCCAGGTCCCCCCTGGGGCTCCTGCTGAGAGGCACGCCCACCTGGAAACTTCTTCCCACGTCTTCTTCAGCCGGTGGATGGAGTTGCTCTGCAGGGCGGACAGGATGGCGTAGAGGGACGAGAAGTTCTTGAGGACGCGGCACTCCTGGGGGAGGAAAAGCAGGGCTGAGTCGTAGCTGTGGTCCCCTTGGCTGGGAGCTCCCGACCTGGGGGAGATGGATGCCGGTGGAGCCCAGGGAGGCAGCACTCCCAGGAGGGGGATCGCAGCACAGCCCACAGGAGGGAGTCATGGGGCAGTGAGTACCCGGGCGTCGGGATACGCTGGTCAAGGCCGGCGCGCCCTGGAGGAAGGAAGGGCCCGGGATGCCACATCACCTCCCTGAGGGCAGATCAAGTGAGACAGGGGCTCCCAGAGCCCCTCGGAGGCGTACCCTGGCCACCTCGATCCAGTGCTCCACCACCCGGGCCCTGCCCCGGGCCGTCACACTCCGGTCCGCCAGGCAGGTGGTGATGACGCAGTTGGCCACGCTGTTGAACTGGGTGACGGTGGCACGGACGGTGGGAGCCAGGTGCTCCTTGCCTTTCTTGTCTCGCTGGGACCAGATGGAGCCCAGGCAGTGGTAGGGCACCACCTTCTTGAACAGCTCCTGGGGAGCAGGGGGTGTGTCACGCAGCTCGGCCAAACCCCGGCTCAGGATCCCTGCTCCCCTCGCCCCAGGCAGAGCCCCTGGTCAGGGCTGAGCTCGGGAGCGGACGATGTGGGGCAGGATGTGGCTGGAGCCTTGCAGGCGCGCGTGCGCGCGCGCGCGCGTGCGTGCGTGCACTTTGCTCTCTGCCTACCACAGGCGCCCAGCACAAGTGGCCCCGGATGACACGCTGGAGGAGAGTCCAGCATTTTCGGCAGCCCGCCCTCACCGACTCCAAGCACCAGAAGGGGCCTCACAGCTGCACAGCAGGGAGCACTTCCGGCTCCCCCATCATGCCTTGGGTCCGCCCCCCCCACCCCACCCCCGACCCCATCCAGGTGCATGCCCGCTGTGGGTGTCATACCTTAGGGCTCTGGTTTCTGCCAGAAACTCTAGTACATAGCAGGTGCCTAATAAGTGCCTAATAAGTGCTCCTGGCAGATCGGGGGGTTGACCCAGGGAGCAGGCAGCCCCTCAGGGAGCTCTGCTTCCCCACCAAATAGGCCAGGCCCACCCAGCCTTCCACCGTTCCCCCTCATGTAATCCACAGTCCCCGCAGGCTGGGGTGGGAGGGTCCCATCTCTATGTCCCCAGTCTGCGGATCTCACAGTGAGTCCTGCTGGAACTGGGAGCTAGAGCGGGACACCAGCTAGGGACCGGGGAATGGCAGGGCATGGACCCAAGGCCAGAGGAAGGGGTGCCCCTGCCCTGTCCCACCACTGAGAGGCACTCACTGCATCCATTAGGGTAAACTGCTCTGCCACCAGGTCGGGAGGGAAGGCCAAGAGGTGAGGCTTCTCATTCAGCCCATTTTCTGCAGCAACAGCTGAAGGCCAGGGAGGCTCGGGTGATGGAGCTGCCTCTGGCTCTAGAGTTTGAGACAGAGATGGCTCG
>NC_081565.1:3370215-3382365 GCF_022355385.1 Mustela nigripes | reverse complement strand
GGTTCTGGAGCAGGAGCCGGAGCTGCGTCTGGTTCTGGAGCAGGAGCCGGAGCTGCGTCTGGTTCTGGAGCAGGAGCCGGAGCTACGTCTGCTTCTAGAGCTGGAGCCGGAGCTGCATCTGGTTCTAGAGTGGGAGCTGGAGCTACATCTGGCTCTGGAGTGGGAGCTGGAGCCGGAGCCGGAGCCACGTCTGGTTCTAGAGCAGGAGCCGGAGCTGCGTCTGGCTCTGGAGTTCGTGCTGGAGCCGTGTCTGGCTCTGGAGTAGGCAGGAGAGTTGGTGCTAAAGCTGGCTCTAGTTCTGGAGCTGTTTCTGGAACTGGCGCTGGCGCTGGAGCAGGGTACAGAGCTACAGGAGGAGAGAAGTTTCCATGTCCCTTTGCAGACACAGAGCTCAGCCTGGGGTCTCCCAGAGAAGCCGCACCCAGGAAGGAAGCCTCAGCGGGACGGCTCCCCGAGTGCGGTGCACCCGCTGGGTGCTCTGAGCCCAGCCTTGCTCCTGGCCCCACACCAGCCTGTGGGGCTCGTCCCTGTGGGGCCCAGCACCGACCCATCCCCACACAGCCCCAGGCACCCAGCCCCGGCCTTCTCACCCTCGGGCTCGGCCTGCGCGGGCTCTGCGCGCTCCAGCTGGGCCAGCAGAAGGTGGGCACGGCGCTCCAGGTCAGAGCCGGGCATGTTGAGCTGCACGTAGGCCACCAGCTGCTTCAGGCAGGGAAAGTCTGGAGGCTGACAGAAGTCCTCCGAGTACTGGTCCAGCCAGGTGCCCAGAATGGAGGAGATGGCACTGGAGGTAGGAGGGCAGGCAGTAGCGTCAGTGGCCTGGCCCTTCCTTTCGCACAGCCCCCTGGGGCACCCCCGGGGATGCGCCATCCAGAGTCCGGGCCCACCCCGCCCACCCCCACCGGCCATCCAGGCAGGGGCAGGTCTGGCCAGCAGGTGCGGGTCTCCACGGGAGGGAGACCATTTCTGGTGTGAGCACCCCTGCCTTCCCCTGGGGGGCCTGACCCACTCCTGTCTGTCTGGGGTCCCTCCTGCTGCACCGTAAACCCCAGGAAGGTGGGGAGGGGGCGCGGCGTCTGCTCTGTCCCAGCCCTGGGGCACACGGTAGGCGCTGCAGCAGTCTGTGGGGGAGGAGGGAACGGGCGATGTCCCTCTGCCCAGCCCGCCTGGGCTCTCGTGGCCCTGCAACTCCCAGCGCCTGCTCCGATGCCTGCCGGACCCCCTTCTGACGCGTGGGGTCTCCTCTTCCCACTGACACTATTCTTGGGAACCGCAGGAGGGTGGCTGGCCTGGGGCACCGAGGTGCGAGGCCCCCGTGTGAGCCGGTGGCCCCGGGATCTCAGCAGAGCAGACAGGGCTGGGGCGGGCAGTGGTGGGGACACACGGCCTCAGGGCCCAACCCTGGCCTCCAGCCCCCAGCCTCCCCTCTGCCCCCCAGGCCCCGGGAGCCCAGCCACAGCGGTCTGGCTCCTGTCCTTCTGCAGGAGAGGCCCCCACAGCGCAGCCCTCCAGTAGTAGTCACAGACGTGGGGGCCAGGGTTCTGCCCCCACCAAAGCCCCAGATGTCCCCCACTTGGGAGACAGGGGACCCTCCCATCAGACCCAAAGTCCACTCACTTTTTTAATTGGTCCTGGGGGCCGCCGTCCTCGTCAGAGTAAGGGAGAATACATCCGTATCTAGAGGAGGCCGTGAGGGCGTCACGTCTACCGTACCTGCTATGACGTCTAAGGTTACCGGCTGACCCCCCGACTACAGCGGAAGCCCAGGAGGGAAGGAAGGCCGGTCTGCCCCGCTCACGGAACTATGCAAAATGTCCAGCAGGGGCCTGGTGTCCAAGCAGGGAAGGGCTGCGGCCGAGACACCCTGCCCGGACTGGGGTGGGGAGCCGGCGGGGCGGGGCGGGGGGCCGCTCACCGTTTGAACAGAAGGTCCAGGACCTGCTGGGTGGTGGTGAAGGCCCGGTAGGTGCATAGGAAGATGGTGACGTAGGAGAGGTCGCTGCCTTGGAAGGCGGGCACCAGGTGTTCCACCAGCTTCTCCAGCGTGCCTGCCTTCACCGTCCGCACCTTGCAGGTCTCATACAGGCTCAGGGCGGACTCGTTTTCACACTGGGGTGGGGTGGGACGAAGGAGGGGTGTGGTCAGCGGCAGTGCCCGGGGCGGCCAGGAGGGTGGGGGGCCCCCGAGCTCAGATGACATCCCAAGGGCGCAAGCTGAGAAACAAGCTCGGCTTTAGAAGCAGAATCTGAGGGGCGCCCTGGGGGGCTCAGGTCACGATCCCAAGGTCCTGGGATCGAGCCTCACATCGGGCTCCTGGCTCAGTGGGAAGCCTGCTTCTCCCTCTCCTACTCCCCCTGCTTGTGTTCCCTCTCTCTGTGAAATAAATAAATAAAACCTTAAAACAAACAAACAAACAAACAAAGAGAATTTGATATGGGGATTAACAAAACATGCAGACCCAACCCTTCCGGATCAGTCTGTTGGCTGGAGGAGGAAAAGCACTAACCCCGTGAGCTCTGGCAAAACATGCCCATTCTTGAGATGAGAAGACAGAAGCTCCTTTTGGGGAGGGAATCCGTGCAGCCCGGGCCCATGGCACTGAAGGGCTGAATCACCCTGACAACTGGCCTCCCTTCCGGAATGGTATGTGGCCGAGTCAGGCCCTAGAAGCCGGAGGGGTCACGTGGCCGTGCTGGGGGGGGGGTGGGGCACAGCGAACCGTAGAGGAGCTCAAGCCTCCCTGCCTTGGGGGGAAACTGGCCCTTCCCGGTGTGGACGTGGAAGGCAGGGCTGCTACTGGGACAGCAGGGGGCGGGAGTTAAAACCAGACCGACTGGGGCACAAATACAAAATCACCTGGGGCCCAATGTCAAGGGGAAGCAGTAAAAAGGTATCTTTTTAGATGTTCATGCAGGTGTGAATGAACTTTTCTTTGTAGAGAGAGAGTCTGCACGTGCACAGGAGGGGTGGAGGGAGCGCGCCGGCGCACCTCAAGCAGGCTCCACGCACCATGCACCATGCGAGGCCGATGCGGGGTTTGATCTCACGACCCTGAGATCGTGACCTGAGCCGAAATCAAGAGTTGGACGCTCAGCGCCTCGGCCTCCCGGGTGTCCCGTGCAGAGTGACCCTGCTCCTGCCCAAGCCCAGAGCTGGGCAGCGGGGAGGGCGTGGAGGCCCAGGCTCCTTTGGGAGCGGGACTGTGGGTTCTTGGGGGTAGGAGCCCTGCGGCCGCACTCACCCCAAGCCAGCGCTGGCCTTTGTTGGCCCCGGGCTGCGCCTGCACCTTCCGTAGGGAGATGGAGAAGATGAGGCCGTTGAGCAGCTCCTCACCGATCTCCTGCGTGCAGCTCTGGAGAGATGGGGTGGGGCCGTCAGGGGCTGCCCCCCTGAGCCTTCCAGTCCCCGCCAAGGCACGGCGTCCACACACCACCCCCTGCCCCACCCCGGCCTGGCCCCTGGCAGGGATGAAGTGGGCTGGCAGCTCCAGGCCGGTGACTCCCAGGAGTCACTTTGGGGCGGGAGAACGCAGCCCCCAGCCCACCCCTTCCCACGCCCTCAGCCGCCAGCCCTCCAGGCCCTGGAAACCCCCAGCAACATGCTCATGGCCAGGGTCACCCCCTCTACCCCCAAGAGGGCTGCTGCCTTCTATCCATGTCACAGATGAGGACGTGGACACTGGGAGAGGGGCGACCTGTCCAAAGACGCATCGCCGTGGGTGGATGACAGACCAGGACCCCCAAGGCCCTCCTCCCTGCTCCCCAGCTGACTCAGCTGGCATGGGCAGCTCCTCCCGGCCCAGCCCTGGAGTCAGCATCACGCGTCAGGGGCAGGCGTAGGGCATCCCCGATGGCCACATCCAAGGCCACTTCCTTCCCTTTCTGCTCATTCATGCCCTTGTGCCTTCTTGGGCAACAGAGGAGATCCTGGTTCCCCGTCCGGCGTCATGTGCGTGGGGACAGCGGGCAGTGACGGTGCAGTGGCTGGGCAGATGACTGGGGTTTCACTGGGCCCTAAACCACGGGACTTTGCCTGGGACAGGAAGTAAAGACCCTTGTTTTAGGCGTCAGTGACCCCTTCCACTGGGCAGGCTGGCCTCGGGCCGTCATCTCCAAGCCCCGCTGCCTGTCTGGCCCCCCACGGCGGGGAGGGGGCGCTGCATTAGGGAGGGAGGCCTCTGAGGGTTGAGGGAGGAGCTGGGACGTGCCAGCCGGCACAGGGCCCTCGACCGCACGGTCCATACCAGCGGCTGGGACCGCGCATCACTGCCCTAGCCCAAGGTGGGTGTGCAGCTTACAGGAGACCCAGGCAAAGGTGCTGACTCAGCCCACCCACACAGCCTTCCTTGAAGCCCGCCGCCTTGGCAGGGCCCCTGCTGCACCTCTGGGGTCGGCGACGGGGTACTGGGGCCTCTCGCCTCCTGTCGCCCCTGTGCGCCGCAGGAGGCCAGCTCCCCTCAGGAAGGCCACTTCCTCTGACCTGTGGCCGCCCTCCCATGCTGGGCACTGGACCAACGGGGAAGCCGCTGCCATCACATTCTCTCTGGAGAGAGAGCCAGCCTGTCTGTGGAGAGTTAGCAGGGGACCGGCAGAGGTGCCCCAAGTGCCACCTCCCACACCCACACCCCTCTGATGATCCAGCCCCTCCACTAGATAGGGGAGCCTCTTCCTGAGCAGAAAAGCTGAGACAGATGCTCACGTTCCCTCCCCTGTCTGGAAGAGCCCTCAGAGGACACAGGCTGCAGAGACCAGCTGTCTCCCTGCTGGACGGGGGGCCATCACCCTGGCATGTCCTCAGGGTCTGAGCCCACTTCCCACGGAGGCCGAGCCGGGGCTGGAAGGGCCTGGCCTTCTCCATGGTTATTTTAGTCACGTGTGGCTCAGCTGGGAGGAACACCTGGCTTGTGGGCAGTGAGCTGGGGGGCCCCATGTAGGACCGGTGGGCCCGCCAGAGGGCCCTGCCCCTGAACTCCACAGGGCACCTGGCTCCTAGTAGGGCTCCACCCAGGCTTCTGGGTGCTGCGGGCAGGCAGTGGCCATCCCCTGGCAAGTCCAGAGAGCAGCACACCCCACCCCCGCAGTGAGCCCTGGGCCTCGCCGGCAGAGCAGCTGGCCTGCGCAGTATGTGGTCCCCGAGCCCCTCCCCCGTCCTCACCCCCAGGGGCTCCCTTCTGCCGGCTGGTGGTGGGGGGGCGGGGCGGGATGCCGGGAGTCATCGCCCTGTCACACAGATGGGGCGCTGCTCTGGCTCCTTTGGGCAGCCGCAGCCACGGCAGGAAGAAAGCAGACCCCCAGAGCCGGGTGCAGGAGCCCGTGACCACCTCCTGCACAGAGGGGCAGGCTCTGAAGCAAAGGGCCCGGGCCCGGCCAGGAAGTGGCAGAGCAAGGCATTTGTGTCCTACCCCTCCCGGCTTCCAGGGACTGAGAGGGAAAGCAGCCAGCACCAGGCATCGGTCCCCCCAAGGGCCCCCCCGTGGCAGGATGGACAGAGCCCGCAGGCCCACGTGGGGGGTGCTCTGGCAGGGCAGGGGGGGCGGCTCCTGGGGAAGGATGGGCGTGGCTGACCGGACAGATGGTTTCGGGGAGGCCTCTTCAGGGCAGGAGGGTGCTCGGCTGACTTCTAGGGGAACAGAACGCCACAGGGATGGCTGTGTCCTTGGGGAGCCAATGTCCCCAGGTTCCTGGGATCCAGTTAGCAGCTGGGCCTTGCACATGCTGCCTGGCCTTCCACGGCTTGGGTCAAGGGGAGTGTGGGTGGGGCAGTGCCCCCAGATCCTGGTAAGCAGACGCCGACAGAACAGGCACCCAAGTGCCCCGCACCCCACTGTCCCTCTGAGTGCAGCCCAGAGCCCCAGGGACAAGAAGAAGGAGAAACTACTTGGGTGTCACCCGATCAGCCTTCTCAGGGTGACAGGCCAGCAGCATGCCTGTCCCCAAGTGACTGCAGGCCAGGCCCCATCCCACCCACATTTTGGGACAGACCCGAGGGGCCCTGCTGGCTCTTCCCCAGCCCTGCCAACTCTCCCGGGAGGCGGCTCGTGCCTGTGTGCAGGGAGATGGCAGCGTCACTCTCATCCCCCCTCTGCTCCCCTGGGTGTGGATTTCCTTACGGTGATGGCCGTAAGGGGCCTCCAAACCCCCCAGGTGCCTCCTCGGCAGACCGGCTCCTCCTACAGAGACCCCGTCCAGGGCTGAGACACCCAGAGAAGAAATTGGCTCAGGCCTGCACCACGGGGTCCCCCCGTCTCTTCAGGCCACGTGCAGAGACCTGGTCCCACGTGGGCGGGGCCGGGGTGGCTCTGACCACAGTGGCTTGTGCCTGTATGAGATGAGGTCCTTCATGTACCCTGCTGAGCTGCCACCCAGGGCCACAGAGTCACAGATGCCACCCCAGGCCCTCTCCTGGACACTGGTCGGCACCCTGCAGCCCCAGGCACATGAGGACCCTCCGTGGGGCCCACCAGACCCCAGGACACCGTCTTTCATGAAGGGCTCTGACTCCCAGCTTTGCCGAGCCTCTCTGCCCCGGCCTCAGTGAGCTCATCCGGGAAATGGGTACAAGAGCAGCAGCTCTCTACAGGGCGACAGCGGGTCCAGAGACAGTGCACAGCACCTGGCATGTGACGCACCAGAGGATACTGGGCATCGCCTGCGGACCAGAGCCCCACAGAGCTGCTGACAGACAATGAGCGGGGAAACCCTGAGGGCACCCGTGGGAGCCTCCAGGACAGCCGCTACAGACAGGGTAGGAGTCCTAAACTGCCCAAGCCAGCCCTGCAGCTTTCTGACTTGGCCTTTTGCTCACGTGCAGGAGTGGCGACGAGAGATGGACAGAGGGCCTGGTCAGCCCCCTGGGATCCCAGGCTCCCAGACCACTCAGACAAGGCATCCTGCAAACACTCGTGGAATGGACACCAAGGCCGCCGGCCGCGGGGCTGGGCTGAGGAGAGAACCCAGGACTTCTCAAGTCCAAGTTCTGGTTCATTTCTTGGACCATAAACTCCAACAAGTTGGGGTGAAGGAAAAGCCTCCTGGTGTGTAGCAGGGCCCTACCCCTACCCTCTGGTGAGTGTCCTATTCCCTGAGTCCGAGGACATGGACAGGACCGAGTGGGGACCCCAGGTCAGCCCTGGGTGGGGCCGAGCCACACTCCTGGCCCCACGCACTGCATCCCATAGGGGCAGCCTGGGCTTCGGACTGTATAGGGGCTGGCTGGCCAGGGCAACCCGGGAGCTCAGTGACCCCAGACACTGGAGTTTGGTGACCAGCCTCATGAGCCCCCAAGAGGCTGTCCCCAAGGACCCCCCTGTCACCAGCCTGAACCCAGTTACTCATCAGCATGTACAGAGAAGGGAGGGCACCTCAAGTCCGGGGGGGGAGGGGGAGGGGCTTCCACGCTGGCCGTGCCCACTGCCTGTGCTCTTGTCCATCCAAGGCCGGCTCCTGGCTGTCAGGCTAGCAGGCCACCCCATGTCAGGCCTTTGAGGGAGTGCAGCTGGTGACAGCTGAGGAGGAGGGTGGCCTGGGTCCAAAGGGGGTGTGGGGCCGGGCCAGCTGAACGTCCAGCCCCAAGAGCCACAACCAAGCGTCCACCACCAACCAGAGTCCGAGGTCTGTGGATGCTTCCTGGGGGCCAGGCTTTTTACACACTTGTCACATCTACTTGATGGGTGAGGGAGGAGTCGGGTGGGGAACTCACTCAGGTCAGGAGCCAGGAAGCGGCAGCCAGGGCTCGGATTTTAACCGTGGCCCATGAACCTTGTCCCATCTAGGCCTGGCTGCTGCCGTGCTCCGCTGTGGCTGCTGCACTCAGGCTCAGAGCAGAGGCCAGAGGTGGCAGGACCTTCCTCAGGTGACCCTGCTGGTTGGCAATGGAGGGGCCCAGCTGCCTTGTACCCGGCACCCTTCCACGGAGTGGCTGTTGCTGGGGTTCCAGCTGCGGGCCTTGAGGTTCAACTATGGGAACCGGGCCTGAGACGCACCACGCCAACTCTGCCCCCAAACCCCAGAGCATGGACACTGCCCTGGCACCTGGTCAGAAAACACAATCATGGCAGCTGCCACCTTTCTGGCTTGGACACTGTGCCAGGCAGGCACTGTGGGACCACTTGTCAGGCTGCCAGGCTCCCTTGGTCCTCACCTGAATCCTAGGGGAGGAACTGGTCTCAGGCCCATTTTACAGATGAGGACAAGTGAGGCTCCGGGAGTGGGAGCAGGTCCAGGGCTGCAAGCCCAGCTGGCCTTCCCCTGCAGCTCCCTCTCCTCTCCAACTTCTGACCAGTGTGTGCAAACCTGGCCCTTGCTTCTGAGGACACTAGGGCTCCAGGTGTGTCCGACCCTTCCCCGTTCCCCAGAGTGCAGAGGCAACACCCACACCCTGGAGCTCCCCACTTGCTCCTGCCCTGCTCACCAAGCCATCTTCTAGCCAGCCTCTTTCCACGCCCAGCTGCAGGCCGGCCCGGAGGGCTGCGGGACTGGGTCCACCTGCACTAGGCTGCAGGTTTTGGCTCCCCACTCTCAGAATGGGAGCGGGGAGAGCCGCGTCGCCAGAGCTGCAAGTCTGGGAACACCGCGTTTCTGAGCCCAGGAGGCCGGGAGACCGAGCCCGGGGCAGGGTGGCCACAGTGCAGGGCCGTGTCCTGGGAGCCATCTGGGCAGCTGGCCAGCAGCCCCTAAGAGCCCGTCCTCGACTCCTGGGCACTGTGTCCTGAAATCGCCCCCACCCCACCACCACCCGGCTTGCTCAGAGGCTGCCCAGGGCCGGTGCGTAATTACTCCAACTCCTTCTATCAGCCCCGAAGACAGGGCCTGGAAACACAAGTCCGGCTTCCAAGTAGAGGATCGAACCGAGCCCAGCTTGTGAGCAGTCACCCAAGGCTGAGTCCCACTGTCCCCGCTGCTTTCGGGACCCAGCCAGGCATGCTTCAATGCCACCCACCTACAGGAGGAAGGAGGGCCCAGTGCCAGCCAGCCTGGCCCCCCTTCCTCTTCTCCTGGGACCCCTGAGGAGTTGAGCAAAAGGGGAACCCCAGGGTCCGTGGGGGCCCAGCTGGTAGCAGTCAGTCCCCTCCAAGGCCCTGCAGTCTGGAGTGAGCTAAGAAGCCCTCCTCACAGATTCCAGTCTGCAGACAAAGACCCCCCACAAGGCTGCACCTCTAAGGCCTCCAGGGTCAAAGGCAAATGAGCCCTGGGGCTTAAACTTCAGAGCAGAGCTGCACAGAGTGTGATCAAGAGCCCAGCCAGGAAGGAGGCAGGAGGCTGGGGGTGGTGGTGGGCGGCGGCCTCTCCTAGTTACTTTTCCTGAAGAACAGAGAAGCCCTCCGTGTTCCCTGCCACCCAGACCATGCTCAGGCCTTGCGGTTTGCAGGGTCACACGACGGGGGCCAGACTCCCGTCTCTGCCATTTTCACTAGCTCAGTAAGTCTGTGCCATCTAGCTCTAGTGCCTCAGGTGATTCGTCTGTTAAATGGGCAATCCTGACAGCAAAGAGACAAAAATTCATGCAAAATACTTAGCACGGAGCCTCTCACAGAGTACCGGCTCCTGTCTGCGGCGTTTTTAAATCTGTGGGGTGCAGCCGTCCGCTTGCTCCTTCCTGGAAACTCTTCCCGGTGTCCTCTGGCCCAGAGGACTTCTGCCTTGCTACCCTTCCCTTGACTGGGGGCTTCTGGGCTGCCTGAGCCTGGTTCCGTCCCCTGTGCAGCTCCCACCGTGCCCCCACCCCGGGGGCCCCATGCACTTTTAATTGCCTTGACTGTGAGCTCTGCCCTAGCCCTCTCGGATCCTTGCAGTGGGCTCCTGCTGTATGTATAACGGCCCCCATTCAAGACCTGGCAGCACGTCCTTCCTCGCTGTGCGTATGTTAAGAGCAGCGACCCCGCTCCGCTGGCCCGCCGTCTACTATAAAGTGCCGTGGACAACTACTCTGCAGGGCCGCGTCGAAGGCAGCTGGGGCGCGGGAGCAGGGCCCGCAGCCTGTAGGTGCTCCAGAGCGAGATCTCCTCCTGCCTGGCCAAGGCAGTGGCCTGCCCAGAGACAAGTGCATGGGCCAGGGGACTGCCGGAGAGCACAGAGCCCCTCTGGCCGAGCTGGGCCAGCTGTGACCCGGCTCACGATCATGATGATGGGAGGCTGCCCAGATGCGCAAGGACATCCGGCAGCTGAGAGCGGGAAGGCACGGTAAGGAAATGGGGCCGGGGGTAGGGCAGGCAGAAATCGCCTGGTGGTTTCCAGAGAGGACAGGGACCCCGAGCAGGGTCACGCTGGCTCTGGCCTGCTACAGAGACCAGGAAATCAGCTCCAGGATGGGGGGCGGGCGTGTGTTGGCAGGACGGACAGGGACTTCCCAGCCCACCCCCCTCCCCTCGGCCCATGGTAAATGGTCATTGTGTTTGGTTTCCGGCAGTGGCCTCCTCTCCTGCCAGGACCCTGGTTTTCCTGCCGCAGCCAGAAGCTTCCCCTTTGATTTCTAAACAGCCGCCATGGCCTGGATCTCGATGCTGAGGCCGGGTGAGGGAGAGCAGCAGGGAGAGCTGGAGAGGGGGAGGGGAAGGGGGGGGTGGAGATCGGAGGCAAGGCAGAGCCCTGGGCAGGGGTACGGCTCGGTTCCTCTGGGACGCAGACAGACTGAGAGAGAGGAAGAGAAGCAGCAAGGGCCCGCCCCACCCAGGCCAGAAACCTGCCTGGCCCCTTCAAGCACGCAGGCCAGACCCTCCCAGCGCACAAAGCCCAGGCCGCTGCCAGACGTAATGAAAGTCAGAGGAGTACTGGGCTGGTGTCAGGCCTCTCACCCCCACTGTCCCTGGGGGTCGCTCCAGCCGCCAAAGACTGAAGCTGTGGCTGGACGAGGGCTGGAGAACTCGCCTGGCCCTGCCACCCACCCAGCTCAGGAGGAATCTCCCAGGCCCACAGTTCCCCCACCAAAGGTTTCCCCCCAAGGGCACGGAGACATGCTTTATCCCTGGGCAAACAGGCATCTACTCCCGGTCAAGGCCCTGGGGCTACACAAGGCGCAAGATCCAGGCCGGCCATCCTGGTACTGCGGCCTAACGTGATGGAAGGGTGGGGGGCACAAGGCGGTGGTTAGGGTACCTAACCAGCAGGGGTTTCAAACTTCACCATTAAGGCTCTGATTTGGTTTAGATATGTGCCGAGCCCCTGGACCCAGAGATGGCCTCTGTCCAGGCCCCATGCCCAGGCGGAATGCGGCCAGGGGACCCATCCCGGATTCTGCCACCTCTGCGGCAGTCAGGTGCACAGTCAGATTCGAGGGGCAGAGCAGCCCCCCAACCCACTGTGACCCCATGACCCACTGGGCCCCTCTGCCCACAGCACACCAGAAACCAGAGACCCAGCCCTCACCTAGTGACCCCCACCCCTCATCGTGACAGGCACACCCCCCTTCCTTGAGTCCTCCCCAATCCTTACGAGGGTGTCCGCATACTTTCTAATCAAGCAGAAATGAGTCACGCCCTCAGCCTGAGAGGCCCTTCCCGCCACCTCCCTGCCTGGACACCTCGCAGCACAGGCTGGAAGCCTGCCTGGTGCCCTCCAGCTCCCTTCTCGCGGCAGCCCTGAACATCGGATCTCCGTCTGCCCGCAAGGGGTACCGCCTGGAAGGCCGCTGTGGTCCCAGCTGCCGAGGAGTCCGCCGCCCTGATCACTATTCACCACCTGCACCGCGAAGCCCGACGGCCGGCGCAGGCCCCGGGGCAGGCGACGGAGAACGGCGGCCCAGGCCCCGCTGTCAGAAGTTCGGGGACGTCACCAGTGACAGCCCGCGGGAACAAGTCTACCCGGGCGGTAGGGGCGCGGGGCCGGCGCGCCTCGGCTCGGCGGGGCCAGAGAGCGCTCTGGTCCCCGAACGTCCGGACCGATCGCGCGGCAGCCCCCACGCCCGCCTCGCTGCCCCGGGGCTCGGCGCGAGGAGCGCGATCTCGTCGGGCTCACCCACCTCCAGGCGCGGCAGGTCGGGGTCGAGCTGCGTGAAGCTGTGCAGCACCACCGGGCAGCTGTCGGGGCCGCCCACCTCCAGGCGCACGGCGTCCCACACGCTGCGACTCCGCCGAGAGCCCGGAAACAGCGGCTCGGCGGCGCCCGCAGGCCCGGCCGCCTCGGCCCACATGCGCTGCACCATGGACGGTCGCGGGCG